>NC_068358.1:104606665-104696665 GCF_020536995.1 Dreissena polymorpha
GCGCAACTAAGGAATCAGGCTTCATATACCGGTACTTTACCGGCCGGTTGTCATATTGATAGACTTGATCACAAAAGAAACATGTTGGAGCGAAAACCTTCGTGTCGGCATGCACTGTGTGACGTTAGCCAATTTAACGTATTTAACCTAGTCGCCGTTAAAGTACTAGTTTTATACTGACTCATTTTTAGACAATTAGCCTATTAAGCTGAAATCTAAAGTTTAGTAAGCCTATTTTTAGCATTTTTGGTACATACTTTCAGAAAATATCCCAACATTAATATGATGTGAATGATTCCCATGGCGAGTGGGTATGCACCTTTAAAGGCCCATTTCGGACAAACAAGCGTTTCCCCCGAAACGACCTAGTGCACGCTGAACTCTCCCGTCGGCTGCCTGTCGGGCTGATCTAGCTTCGGCCCGGTTTTAATTTGGTAGCGTCACGTACAGCCTATTTAGCGTATTATGCTCTATTGTCATATAGAGTGGGTATGCACCTTTAAGGGCCCATTTCGGACAAACAAGAGTTATCCCCCGGAAGCGACCTAGTTGCACGCTGAACTCCCGTCGGCTGCCTGTTGGGCTGATCTAGTTTCGGCCGGGATTTTAATTTGTTCGGCGTCACGTGCAGCCTATTTAGCGTACTATGCTCTATTGTCATATAAGTGGGTAGCACCTTTAAGGGCCCATTTCGGACAAACAAGAGTTATCCCCGGAAGCGACCTAGTGCACGCTGAACTCCCGTCGGCTGCCTGTCGGACTGATCTAGCTTCGGCCCGGTTTTAAATAAGGGAGGCGTCCCGTACAGCCTATTTAGCGTATTATGCTAATTGTCATATAGAGTGGGTATGCACCTTTACGGGCACATCTCGGATGTAAACAAGAGTTATCCCCCGGAAGCAACCTAGTGCACGCTGAACTCCCGTCGGCTGCCTGTCGGGCTGATCTAGTTACGGCCCGGGGTTTAATTTGGGTCGGCGTCCGTACAAACCTATTTAGCGTATTATGCTCTATTTCATATAGAGTGGATATGCACCTTTAAGGGCACATTTCCGACAAACAAGAGTTATCCCCCGGAAGCGACCTAGTGCACGCTGAACTCTCCTCCCGTCGGCTGCCTGTCGGCTGATCTAGCTTCGGGCCTGGCTTTTAATAAGGGGAGGCGTCACGTACAGCCTATTTAGCGTATTATGCTATATTGTCATATAGAGTGGGTATGCACCTTTCAGGGCACATCTCGGACTAACAAGAGTTATCCCCCGGAAGCGACCTAGTGCACGCTGAACTCCCGTCGGCTGTCTGTCGGGCTGATCTAGTTCGGCCAGGGTTCTAATTAGGGTAGCGTCACGTACAGCCTATTTAGCGTATTATGCTCTATTGTCATAAAGATAGGTATGCACCTTTAAGGGCCCATTTCGGACAAACAAGAGTTATCCCCCCCGAAAGCGACCTAGTGCACGCTGAACTCCCGTCGGCTGCCTGTCGGGCTGATCTAGTTTCGGCCCGGGGTTTTAATTTGGGTCGGCGTCACGTACAGCCTATTTAGCGTATTATGCTCTATTGTCATATAGAGTGGGTATGCACCTTTAAGGGCCCATTTCGAAAAACAAGAGTGTTCCACCGGAAGTGAGCTAGTGCACGCTGAACTCCCGTCGGCTGCCTGTCGGGCTGATCTAGTTTCGGCCCGGGGTTTTAATTTGGGTCGGCATCACGTACAGCCTATTTAGCGTATTATACGCTATTGGCATATAGAGTTGGTATGCACCTTTAGGGCCCATCTCGGACAAACAAGAGTTATCCTCCGGAAACGACCTAGTGCATGCTGAACTCCCGTTGGCTGCTTGTCGGGCTAATCTAGTTTCGGCCCGGGGTTTTAATTTGGGTCGGCGTCACCTACAGCCTATTTTAGCGTATGAATTATGCTCTATTTAGCGAATTAGGCTCTCTTTACATGGCGAGTGGGAATGCACCTTTAAGGGCCCCTTTCGGACAATTAAGAGTTATCCCCGGGAGGCGACCTAGTGCACACTGAAATCCCGTCGTCTGCCTGTCGGGCTGATCTACATTCGGCCCGGGTTTTTATTAGGGTCGGCGTCACCTACAGCCTTTTTAGCGTATGTATTATGCTCTATTAAATGGCGAGTGGAAATGCATCTTTAAGGGGCCCTTTTCGGACGAACAATAGTTATCCCCCGGAAGCGACGTAGTGGAAGCCAAACCTCTCGTTGTTGCCTGTCGGGCTAGTTTCAGCCCGGGGTTTTAATTAGGGTCTGCGTATTCTACAGCCTATTTTGCGAATCAGGCTCTATGTACATGGCGAGTGGGTATGCACTATTAAGGGCCCTTTCGGACAAACAAGAGTTATCCCTCTGTAGCGGCCTAGTGCACGCTGAACTCCAGTCGGCTGCCTGTCGGGCTGATCTGGTTTCGGCCCGGGGTTTTCATTAGGGTCGGCGTCACATACAGCCTTGTAAGCGTTTGTATTATGCTCTATTTGCATGGCGAGTGTGTATGCACCTTTAAGGGCTACTTTCGTACAAAAAAGAGTAATCCCCGGAGGCGACCTAGTGCAAGCTAAACTCCAGTTTGGCTGCATGTCGGGCTGATCTAGTTTCGGCCCGGGGTTTAAATTAGGGTCGTCGTCACCTACAGCCTTTTAGCGAATTAGGCTCTATTTACATGGCGAGCGGGTATGCACCTTTAAGGACCCCTTTCGGACAACGAGTGTTCCCCCGGATGTGAGCTAGTCCACGCTGACCTCCCGTTGGCTGCCTGTCGGGCTGATCTAGTTTCGGCCCTGGGTTTTTAATTAGGATCGGCGTCACCTACAGTCTTTCAGGCGTATATATTAGGCTTTATTTACATGGCGAGTGTGTATGCACCTTAAAGGGTCCTTTTTGGACAAACAAGAGTTATCCCCCGGAAGCGACCTAGCGCAAGCTTAACTCCCGTTCGCTTTCTGTCGGGCTGATGTAGTTTCGGCCCGGTGTTTTAATTTGGGTCTGCGTCATCTTCAGCCTATTAAGCGAATGAGGCTTTATTTACATGGCAAGTTGTATGCATCTTTAAGGCCCTTTTCGGACAAACAAGAGTTATCCCCCAGAAGCGACCTAGTGCAAGCTTAACTCCCGTCTTCGGAGCCTTTCAATATACGAAGATTTACAATCCTTTCAATTTCAGTTAAAATACCATTTTATAATTATGTGACATGTTTGGCTTACTTTATCTGAATATTGCAGATTTTGTATTCATTTGTATTGGTAATTTACCGGACAGAACAAAGGATTAACATCCTTATACGTTTATGTCAAACAAGTGACTTCCAGCGTTAGGCAAGTTTTGACATCAGGGGCATAATGTTAAATAGTTCGGTAGATTTTTTTTTAAATTTTATATACTAAATGTGTAAGTCATGTGCATTGCGGTTTAAGTTTATCAGTTTAAGTTAAATTAATAAGCCCTTGGGTCTAGGGGTTACTAGTTTTACTTAAACCAGTTTAATTCAGTTAGGGAGAAACCCGGTTTAAATATGTCTTTTATGGCAAAAAAAAACATTGAACATATTTCCAAACATTGTAACAAAGCACAAAGGCAAGAGTATAAAGCGAGAGCTAAGAATAACTAATATATATGGCGTTCTCTCCAAATTACTGTCATACACGGCATGTGCTCGCGTTCTGTATTAACAGATATTGTTTTGCAATTTTGTGTTAAAGTTGTTTAAAAAGCGACGAGTGTTTCATTTCATTTAAAGTTAATGATCAAATGTTCCAAAGTATTTCTATTGGACCTATTATGTGCTTTTTAGCAACCACTCAATATTGCGAGTGAATAAAGAAGACTACAAATGGAATTGCACTCAGAATCATAACCAAATAAAGCTTTTATTCGTTCTTATTGACAAACGATCTGCATATAGTATTAATTTACGACTGCATAGTCTTGCAAAAAAACTATTTTGAGATTCATCGCCTCTTCAAATAAACACCAAAACGTTTGTCATGATTGCACGAAGTCTTTAGAATTACGAATAATTGAAACGGTATTGAATTCTATCTTTTGCATTCATAACCCTTAACAAACGTGTCATATTTATCCGCACTATGTATGCGATCTAATCTTTCATCTCCGTTGCTTTTCGCTGCTTTTAATTGCTTGCAATACTCAAGATTCAATCCCTAAAGCTATTATACATACAGCACACAATTCAAACACGGTGCATGCCTCAACTAAAAAAAAATTCAAAAACTAATTAACGAGATATCACGCAACAAAACATTTAAACCTTAATATACTCCGGGTACAGAAAATATACTTACACGTACCCGGCCAATTTAGACTTTACCGAGTTTTATTCCCGACCAAAATCTGATGACGTAAAACGCGCTACGGAAAGCAAAACAAAATTCTCTTTGAACAAAGCCTGCCCCATCATGCTTATTTAAGTGAGAGTTGCGATAATATAGCGGCAATTTTACAGAATATTGACATACAAAATATAAACATACTTAATTTGAAAATAATTCGCCGACAACGGCCAATTTCGCGTTAAAATTTCCGGGTTACTTTCAGTATATTTTTCGTACCAGAGATACATTTAAGTTATTTTTAAGAGTACCCGGGGTACATTTAAGTAGTACCCGAGCCGACATTAACCAATCGAGCATCAGTAAGTTACCCTTAACAAAGGTAACCAAATACCACAAGTGGCACCAATTATAATGATAAAAGTCAATTAAATTTTAAAAAGTCTTTCATGAATAAGGTGTTGTCATGATTAATAAGAATAATCATGACCACATTTATCTGTTACTTATTTTCGATAGTTCTTTATCCTCTTCTTTATTTACACTGTGTTTTTTTCATTCCATTCAAATGTGTGACACGCGTTCGGACTATTGTCAAAATGTTAATACGTGAACTAGTCCCGCACTCTGGATCAGCAGACGATTTATTGCTTAAATCTCACGGTGGATTCCGGAGATAGTTGATGTATCATGATTGCTAGTCCCTTTAGATAAAATAAAATCTGGTTAGTCCTAAAGCGGCCCTTTAAGGTGCATACCAACTCGCAATGTAAATAGCGCATTATACGCTAAATAGGCTGTAGGTGACGCGGACCATAATTAAAACCCCGGGCCGAAACTAGATCAGCCCGGAAGGCAGCCGTAGGGATTTCAGTGTGCACTAGGTCGCTTCCTCGGGATAACTCTTGTTTGTCCGAATGAGCCCCTTAAAAGTGCATACCCATTCGAGATGTAAATAGAGCATACTACGCGAAGTAGGCTTATGTGAAGAAAAGACATCTTCAAACCCCGGGCTGAAACCAGATCAACCCGACAGGCAGCCGACGGGAGTTCAGCGTGCACTATGTCGCTTCCGGGTGAAACTCTTTTAAGTCCGAAAGCGGCCCTAAACCTCGTAATGTAAATAGCGACTATTACGCTAAATAGGCTGTATGTGACGCACACCATAATTAAAACCTCGGATCGAAACTAGGTCATCCCGACAGGCAGCCGACATAAGTTCAGCGTGCACTATGTCGCTTCCGGGGGATAACTTGTTTGTCCGAACACTAACCTTAAAGCTGTATACCCACTCGCAATGTAAATAGCGCATACTATGCTAAATAGGCTGTAGGTGACGCCGGACCTTATTAAACCCCCGGCCGCAACTACATTGGCCCGACATGCAGCCGTCGAGAGTTCAGCGTGCAATAGGTCGTTTCCGGTGAATAACTCTTTTTTGTCCGAAAGCGGCCCTTAAAGGTTCATATTCGCTCGCCATCTCAATAGCTCCTTATACGCTAAATAGGCTGTATGTGTCGCCGACCCTATTTAGACCCCACCCCCCGGAACAAAACTAGGTTAGCCCGACAGGCAGCCGACGCCAGTTCAGCGTGCACTATGTCGCTTTCCAGGGATAACTCTTGTTTGTCCGAAAGCGGCTCTTATACACACTCGCCATGTACATAGCACCTAACCCGCAAAATAGACTGTTTGTGACGCCGACCTTAATTAAAACCCGGGCCGATAATAGATCAGCCCGACATGCAGCCTAAGTGAGTTCAGCGTGCACTAGGTAGCTTCCGGTGGGATAACTCTTGTTTGTCCGAAAGCAGCCCTTAAAGGTGCATACCAGCTCGCCATGTAAATAGCGCCTCACGCGCTAAATACGAAGTTGTATACGTTGTAGGTTTTATACGACGCCATCCCTTATTAAAACCCCGGGCCGAAAATGGATCAGCCCGACAGGAAGCCGACGGATGTTTAGCGGGCACTAGGTCGCCTCCAGGAGATTACTCTTTTTTGTCCGAAAGCGGCCCGTAAAGGTGCATACCCACTCGCCATGTTAATTACGTCTTATAGGCTAAAAAGCCTGTATGTGACGCCGACTCTTTTAAAACCCAGGCTAAAAACTGCATCAGCCCGACAGGTAGCCGACGTGAGTTCAGCATGCACTAGGTCACTTCCGGGGTATAACTCATGTTTGTCCGAAAAAAGGCCCTTAAAGGTTCATGACAACTCGTCATGAAAGTAGCGAATAATACGCTAAATATGCAGTTTGTGACGCCGACCCTATTAAGACCACGGGCCAAAACAAGGTCAGCTAAACAGGCAGCCGATCGAAATTTAGCTTACATTATGTCGCTTCAGGGGAATAAGTCTTTTTTGTCCGAAAGGG
Organism: Dreissena polymorpha; assembly: GCF_020536995.1. NCBI lineage: Eukaryota > Metazoa > Mollusca > Bivalvia > Myida > Dreissenidae > Dreissena > Dreissena polymorpha. The sequence goes on from NC_068358.1 coordinate 104,613,350, forward strand.
GCCCTTAAAGGTGCATACCCACTCGCCATGTAAAAAGAGAAAAACAAATACGCTAAAAGGCTGCAGATGAGGCCGTCCCTAATTAAAATCCCGGGCCGAAACTAGATCAGCCCGACAGTCAGCCGACGGGAGTTTAGCGAGCACTAGGTCGCTTTCGGGGAATAACTCTTGTTTGTCCGAACGGGGCTATTATAGGTGCATACCCACTCACCATGTAAATAGCGCCTAATTCACTAAATAGGCTGAAAGTGACGCAAACCCTAACTGAAACCTCGGGCTGCAACTAGATCAGCCCCATAGACAGCCGACGGGTGTTCTACGTGCACAAGGTCGCTTCCGGGGGATAACTTTTGTTTGTCCAAAAGGAACCATTATAGGTATATACCCTCTTGCCAAGTATTTAGAGCATAATACATACGCTAAACTGGCCGCAGGTGACGCCAAATTAAAACCCCGGGCCGAAACTAGATCAGCCCGACAGAAAGCCAACGGGAGTTCAGCGTGCACTAGGTCGCTTCCGGTTAATAAATCTTATTTGAACGAAAGGGGCCCTTAAAGATGCATACACGCTCGCCATGTAAATAGAGCATAATACATACGCTTAATAGGCTGGAGATGGCGCCGACCCTAATTAAAACCCCGGGCCGAAACTAGATCAGCCCGACAGAAAGCCGACAGGAGTTCAGCGTGCAATAGGTCGCTTTCGGGGAATAACTTTTTTTTCCGAAAGGGGCCCTTATGAATGCATACACACTCGCCATGTAAATAGTGCATAATACGCTAAATGAGCTGTAGGTGACGCCGACCGTAATTAAAACCACGGGCCGAAGCTAGATCAGTCCGACAGGTAGCCGACGGGAGTTCAACATGCACTATGTCGCTTCCGGGGAAAAACACTTGTTTGTCCGAAAGAGGCCCTCAAAGGAGCATACCCACTCGTTATGTAAATAATGCATAATACGCGAAATAGGCTGTAGGTGACGTCGACCCTAATTAAAATCAAGGGCCGAAACTAGATCAGCCCGACATGCAGCCGACGGGAGTTCAGCTTGCACTAGGTCGCTTGCGGATGATTACTCTTATTTGTCCGAATGCGACCCTAAAATGTCCATACCCACTCGCCATGTATATAGTTCATAATGAGCTATTTTAACTTGAGGTGACTTCGACCCTAATTAAAACACAGTGCGGAAACAAGATCAGCCCGACAGGCAGCTAACGGGAGTTCAGCTTGCACTAGGTCGCTTCCGGTTGATAACTCCTGTTTGTCCGAAAGGGGCCCTAAAATGTGCATACCCACTCGCCATGTTAATAGAGCATAATACGCTTAATAGGCTGTAGGTGACGCCGACCCTAATTAAAACCCCGGGCCAAAACTAGATCAGCCCGACAGGCAGCCATCGAGAGTGAAGCTTGCACTAGGTCGCTTCCGGGGGATAACAGCCGAAACTAGATCAGACCGACTTACAGCCGTCGGGAGTTCAGTCTGCACTAGGTCGGATCCGGGGTATAACTCTTGTTTGTCCGAAAGCTGCCGTTATAGGTGCATATCCACTCACAATGTAAATAGCTCATTATACATATAATAGGCTGTATGTGACGCCGACCCTTATTAAAACCTCGGGACGCAATTAGTTTATCCCGATAGGCAGCCGACGTGAGTTCAGCGTGCACTAGTTCGCTTCCGTGGGAAAACTCTTGTTTGTCCGCAAGGGGCCCTTAAATGAGCATGCCCACTCTTTATATAAATAGTGCACAATACGCTAAATAGTCTATATGTGACACCGACCCTTATTGAAACCCCGGGCCGAAATTAGATCAGTCCGAAAGGCAGCCTACGGGAGGTCAGCTTTAACAAGGTCGCTTCCGGTGTATAACTCTTGGTTTTCTTAAAGGGGCTCTTAAAGGTGCATACAAACTCGTTTTGGAAATGGCTTGTCAATAGCCTGCTAAACAGGCTGTATATTTTATCCTATTTAAATTTTTCTAAAAATGCAAAATAGGTTTAGCATTTAGTATGATGCTATTTAGCCTGAAAAGGCTTACTCTTATGTATGTTTCAACCTATTTAATAAACTTTTGAAAAAGGCGTATTAAGGTGAATAGGCTTCTTATAAGGCTAAATAATTATGTCTTAACCTATTTAATTAACTCGCTAGGTAGACTGAATAGGCTGCTCAATAGGCTTAAAGTGAATAGGATGTTTGTCTCAACCTATTTTATAAGAGTTCTTTAAAGCTAAATAGACTGAATATGTTTTCTAAATAGCCTAAATATGAGGTATGTTTCAACCTATTTCATATAATTGTTAAATAGACTAAATTAGCAGGAAAGGCTGCTTAATAGGCTTAAGAGGCTAAGAAGCATGTATGTTTAAATACATGTACTTAACATGCAATATTGGCTTTATAGGCGGAACGTACTGCTAAATATGCTAATAAGAACGTATTTTTCAGCATATGTACCAAACTTGCTAAATAGGCTAAATAGGCTGAAAAGACTGCTTAATGTGCTAAATATGCTTAGTATTATGTATTTTCCAACCGATGTACTGAACTTGTTAAATAGGCTATATAGGCTGAAAACGCCTCTAAATTGGCTATATACACTAAATAGGATGCATGTTTCAACCTATGTACTAGACTTGTTGAATAGGCAAATAGGCTGAAAATGGTGTTAAATAGGCTAAAATGGGCTAAATAGGATTCATGTTTCAACATATGTACTAAACTTGTTAAATAGGCTAAATAGGCTGAATAGGGTGCAAAATAAGCTAAATAGGCTCATTATGATGCATGTGTCAACCTTTGTACTTAACTTGCTAAATAGGCTAAATATGCTTAAAAGGGCACTAAACAGGCTAAATAGGATGCATGTTCCAACCTACCGGTATGTACTTAACTGGTTAAATAGGCTAAATAGGCTGAAAAGGATGCCAAATCAGCTAAATAGGCCCATTATGGTGCATGTGTCAACCTTTTTTTGCTCTTAACTTGCTAAATAGGCTATATAGGCTGAAAAGGGTACTGAATAGGCTAAAAAGGATGCCTGTGTCAAGCTATGTACTAGTTTTGTTAAAAATGCTAAATAGGCAGAAAATGGTGATAAATAGGCTAATCAGGCTAAATAGGATGCATGTTTTAAACCTATGTAAACGACTTGTAAAAGGGCTAAATAGAAAAAAAAGGCTGCTAAATATGCTAAAAAGCCTAAATAGGATGCATATGTAAATCTATGTACTAAACTTTTTAAATAGGCTAAATAGGCTGAAAAGCGTGATTAATACGCTAGATAGGCTAAATAGGATGCATGTGTCAACCTATGTACTTAGCTTGTTAAATATGCTAAATAGGCAGAAAAGGATGCAAAATAGGCTAAATAGGATGCATGTGTCATCCTATGTACTTAACTTGTTAAATAGGCCAAATAGGCTGAAAAGGGTGTTAAATAGGCTATGTAGGCTAAATAGGATGCATAGTTCAACCCATGTTCTAAACTTGCTAAATAGGCTAAATAGGCTGGAGAGGGTGTTAAATAGGACAAATAGGCTAAATATGATGCATGTGTCAACCTATTTACTTAACTTGTTAAATAGGCTATATATGCTGAAAAAGATGCTTAATAAACTAAATAGGCTAAATAGAATGTATGTTTTAACCTATGTACTAAACTTGCTAAATAGGTATAATAGGCTAAAGAGGGTGCTAAATAGGTTAAATATGCTAAATAGGATGCATGTGTCAACCTATGTACTTAACTTGTTAAATAGGCTAAAAAGGCTGAAAGGAGTACTAATTGGGCTAAATAGGATGCATGTGTCAACCTATGTACATGTACTAAACTTTTTAACTATGCTAATTAGGCTGAAAAGGATCCTAAATAAGCTAAATAGGATGCATGTTTCAACCCATGTACTAAACTTTCTAAATATGCTGAAGAGGGTGCTAAATAGGCAAAATAGGATTCATGTGTCAACCTATGTACTTACTTTGCTAAATAGGCTAAATAGGCTGAACAGGGTGCTAAATAGACTAAATAAGCTTAATATGATGTATGTTTTAACATATGTACTAACCTTGCTAAATAGGCTAAATAGGTTGCATGTGTCAACGTATGTACTTAACTTGTAATTAGTCCATAAAGGCTGAAAAGGGTGTTAAATAGGCTAAATAGGCTAAATAGGATAAAAGTTTTAACCTATGAACTAAACTTGATAAATAGGCTAAATAGGCTTAGCTCACACACGTTTCAGCCCGATAGGCAGTCGACGGCTGGTCAGCGTGCACTTTGTCGCTTCCGGGGGATAACTCTTGTTCGTACGAAAGGGACCCTTAAAGGGGCATGCCCGCTCAGAGGCAAAATGTCGCGTAATACGCTAAATAGGCTGCACCTGACTCCGATAATAATTAAAAGTCCCAGCCGAAACTAGTTCAGCCCGATAGGCAGTCGACGGCTGGTCAGCGTGCACTAGGGCGCTTCCGGGGGCTTGTTCGTCCGAAAGGGGCCCATACAGGGGCATTCCCACTCACAGGCAAAATATCGCGTTATACGCTAAATAGGCTGCACCTGACTCCGATCCTAATTTAAAGTCCCGGCCGAAACTAGTTGAGCCCGATAGGCAGTCGACGGCTGGTCAGCGTGCACTAGGTCGCATCCGGGGGATAACTCTTGTTCGTCCGAAAGGGGCCCTAAAAGAGGCATGGCCACTCACAGGCAAAATGTCGCGTAATACACTAAATAGGCTGCACCTGACTCCGATCCTAATTAAAGTTCCAGTCGAAACTAGTTCAGACAGATAGGCAGTCGACGGCTGGTCAGCGTGCGCTAGGTCGCTTCCGGGGGATAACTCTTGTTCGTCCGAAAGGTGCCCTTGAAGGGACATGCCCACTCACAGGCAAAATGTCGCGTAATACGCTAAATTAGGCGCACCTGACTCCGATCCTAATTAAAAGTCCCGCCCGAAACTAGTTCAGCCCGATAGGCAGTCGACGGCTGGTAAGCGTGCACTAGGTCGCTTCCGGGGGATAACTCTTGTTCGTCCGAAAGAGGCCCTTAAAGGGGCATGCCCACTCACAGGCAAGATGTCGCGTAATACGCTTAATAGGCTGCACCTAACTCCGATCCTAATTAAAAGTCCCGGCCGAAACTAGTTCAGCCCGATAGGCAGTCGACGGCTAGAAAGCGTGCACTAGGTCGCTTCCGGGGGATAACTCTTGTTCGTCCGAAACGGGCCCTTAAAGGGGCATGCCCACTCACAGGCAAAATGTCGCGTAATACGATAAATAGGCTGCACCTGACTCCGATCCTAATTAAAGTCCCGGCCGAAACTAGTTCAGCCAGATAGGCAGTCAACGGCTGTTCAGCGTGCACTAGGTCGCTTCCGGGGATAACTCTTGTTCGTCCGAAAGGTGCCCTTGAAGGGGCATGCCCACTCACAGGCAAAATATCGCGTAATACGCTAAATTAGGCGCACCTGACTCCGATCCTAATTAAAAGTCCCGCCCGAAACTAGTTCAGCCCGATAGGCAGTCGACGGCTGGTAAGCGTGCACTAGGTCGCTTCCGGGGGATAACTCTTGTTCGTCCGAAAGGTGCCCTTAAAGGGCCATGCCCACTCACAGGCAAGATGTCGCGTAATACGCTAAATAGGCTGCACCTGACTCCGATCCTAATTAAAAGTCCCGGCCGAAACTAGTTCAGCCCGATAAGCAGTCGACGGCTGGAAAGCGTGCACTAGGTCGCTTCCGGGGGATAACTCCTGTTCGTCCGAAAGGGGCTCTTAAAGGGGCATGCCCACTCACAGGCAAAATGTCGCGTAATACGATAAATAGGCTGCACCTGACTCCGATCCTAATTAAAGTCCCGGCCGAAACTAGTTCAGCCAGATAGGCAGTCGACGGCTGGTCAGCGTGCACTAGGTCTATTCCGGGGGATAACTCTTGTTCGTCTGAAAGGTGCCCTTAAAGGGCCATGCCCACTCACAGGCAAGATGTCGCGTAATACGCTAAATAGGCTGCACCTGACTCCGATCCTAATTAAAAGTCCCGCCCGAAACTAGTTCAGCCCGATAAGCAGTCGACGGCTGGAAAGCGTGCACTAGGTCGCTTCCGGGGGATAACTCCTGTTCGTCCGAAAGGGGCTCTTAAAGGGGCCTGCCCACTCACAGGCAAAATGTCGCGTAATACGATAAAAAGGCTGCATCTGACTCCGATCCTAATTAAAGTTCCGGCCGAAACTAGTTCAGCCAGATAGGCAGTCGACGGCTGGTCAGCGTGCACTAGGTCTCTTCCGGGGGATAACTCTTGCTCCTCCGAAAGGGGCCCTTAAAGGGGCATGCCCACTCACAAGCAAAATGTCGCGTAATACGCTAAATAGGCTGCACCTGACTCCGATCCTAATTAAAGTCCCGGCCTAAACTAGTTTAGCCCGATAGGCAGTCGACGGCTGGTCAGCGTGCACTAGGTCGCTTCCGGGGGATGACTCTTGTTCGTCCGAAAGGGGCCCTTGAAGGGGCATGCCAAATCACAGGCAAAATGTCGCGTAATACGCTAAATAGGCTGCACCTGACTCCGATCCTAATTAAAAGTCCCGGTCGAATCTATTTCAGCCCGATATGCAGTCGACGGCTGGTAAGCGTGCACTAGGTCGCTTCCGGGGGATAACTCTTGTTCGTCCGAAAGGTGCCCTTAAAGGGCCATGCCCACTCACAGGCAAGATGTCGCGTAATACGCTAAATAGGCTGCACCTGACTCCGATCCTAATTAAAAGTCCCGGCCGAAACTAGTTCAACCCGATAAGCAGTCGACGGCTGGAAAGCGTGCACTAGGTCGCTTCCGGGGGATAACTCCTGTTCGTCCGAAAGGGGCTCTTAAAGGGGCATGCCCACTCACAGGCAAAATGTCGCGTAATACGATAAATAGGCTGCACCTGACTCCGATCCTAATTAAAGTCCCGGCCGAAACTAGTTCAGCCAGATAGGCAGTCGACGGCTGGTCAGCGTACACTTGGTCGCTTCCGGGGGATAACTCTTGTTCGTCCGAAAGGTGCCCTTAAAGGGCCATGCCCACTCACAGGCAAGATGTCGCGTAATACGCTAAATAGGCTGCACCTGACTCCGATTCTTATTAAAAGACCCGCCCGAAACTAGTTCAGCCCGATAAGCAGTCGACGGCTGGAAAGCGTGCACTAGGTCGCTTCCGGGGGATAACTCCTGTTCGTCCGAAAGGGGCTCTTAAAGGGGCATGCCCACTCACAGGCAAAATGTCGCGTAATACGATAAATAGGCTGCATCTGACTCCGATCCTAATTAAAGTTCCGGCCGAAACTAGTTCAGCCAGATAGGCAGTCGACGGCTGGTCAGCGTGCACTAGGTCTCTTCCGGGGGATAACTCTTGCTCCTCCGAAAGGGGCCCTTAAAGGGGCATGCCCACTCACAAGCAAAATGTCGCGTAATACGCTAAATAGGCTGCACCTGACTCCGATCCTAATTAAAGTCCCGGCCGAAACTAGTTTAGCCCGATAGGCAGTCGACGGCTGGTCAGCGTGCACTAGGTCGCTTCCGGGGGATAACTCTTGTTCGTCCGAAAGGGGCCCTTGAAGGGGCATGCCAAATCACAGGCAAAATGTCGCGTAATACGCTAAATAGGCTGCACCTGACTCCGATCCTAAAAGTCCCGGTCGAATCTATTTCAGCCCGATATGCAGTCGACGGCTGGTCAGCGTGCACTAGGTCTCTTCCGGGGGATAACTCTTGTTCGTCCGAAAGGGGCCCTTAAAGGGGCATACCCGCTCACTGGGAAATGACGCATACCAGATGAGGGCTGAATAGGCTGCATGCACGGGGCCGACCGTAATTAAAACTCCCGGCCGAAACTAGTTCAGCCCGATAGGCAGTCGACAGCTGGTCAGCGTGCACTAGGTCTCTTCCGGGGGAATAACTCTTGTTCGTCCGAAAGGGGCCCTTAAAGGGGCATACCCACTCACAGGCCAAAATGGCGCGTAATAGGCTAAATAGGCTGCACCTGGCTCCGATCCTAATTAAAACTCCCGGCCGAAACTAGATCAGCCCGACAGGCAGTCAACGGCTGGTCAGCGTGCACTAGGTCGCTTCCGGGGCATAACTCTTGTTCGTCCGAAAGGGGCCCTTAAAGGGGCATACCCGCTCACTGGGAATTGACGCATACGAGATGAAGGCTAAATAGGCTGCATGCACGGGGCCGACCGTAATTAAAACTCCCGGCCGAAACTAGTTCAGCCCGATAGGCAGTCGACGGCTGGTCAGCGTGCACTAGGTCTCTTCCGGGGGATAACTCTTGTTCGTCCGAAAGGGACCCTTAAAGGGGCATACCCACTCACAGGCAAAAATGGCGCATAATAGGCTAAATAGGTTGCACTTGGCCCCGATCCTAATTAAAACTCCCGGTCGAAACTAGTTCAGCCCGACAGGCAGTCGACGGCTGGTCAGCGTGCACTAGGTCTCTTCAGGGGGATAACTGTTATTCGTTGTATGTTTCAACCTATGTATTAAATAGGCTAAATAGGCTAAATAGGCTAAATATGCTGAAAATGCTGTTAAATATGCTAAATAGGCTAATTAGGATGTACCGTAAGTTTCAACATTTGTACTCAACTTTCTAAATAGGTTGAAAAGGCTGTTAAATAGGATGAATAGGCTAAATACGATGTATGTTTCAAGCTATGGCTTAATAGGCTGAAAAGGCTGTTAAATAGGCTAAACAGGCTAAATACGATGTATGTTTCAACCTATGTTCTAAACTTTCTAAATAGGCTGAAAAGGCTGTTAAATATGCTAAATAGGCTAAATAGGATGTATGTTTCAACCTATATACTAAATAGGCTAAATAGGCTGTTAAATAGGCTAAATCGGCTAAATAGGATGCATGTTTCAACCTATGTACTAAATAGGCTAAATCGGCTAAATATGCTGAAAATGCTGTAAACTATGTACTTAATAGGCTAAATAGGCTGAAAATGCTGTTAAATACGCTTAATAGGTTAAATAGGATGTATGTTTCAACCTATGTACTAATATGCTAAATAGGCTAAATAGGCTGAAAAGGCTGTTAAATAGGCTAAATAGGCTAAATAGGATGTATGTTTCAACCTATATACTAAATAGGCTAAATAGGCTAAAAAATGCTGTTAAATAGGCTAAATAGGCTAAATAGGCAAAATAGGATGTATGTTTCAACCTATATACTAAATAGGCTAAATAAGCTGTTAAATAGGCTAAATCGGCTAAATAGGATGCATGTTTCAACCTATGTACTAAATAGGCTAAATAGGCTAAATAGGCTGAAAATGCTGTTAACTATGTACTTAATAGGCTAAATAGGCTGAAAATGCTGTTAAATAGGCTAAATAGGATGTATGTTTCAACCTATGTACTAAATAGGCTAAATAGGCTAAATAGGCTGAAAAGGCTGTTAAATAGGCTAAATAGGCTAAATAGGATGTATGTTTCAGCCTATATACTAAATAGGCTAAATAGGCTGAAAATGCTGTTAAATTGGCTAAATAGGCTTAATAGGCAAAATAGGATGTATGTTTCAACCTATGTACTAAATACGCTAAATAGGCTAAATAGGCTAAATAGGCTAACTTCACACACGTATGCCCTTGATGTATCCATTCGGCTTGCTGATTCGAAGCGCCAATCGAGTCGGGGTATACGTTGTTTGTTTGACGATCTTTTTTTTGCAAACAGATCTATAGATTTACCATCAATTAAATGGCTAATCAATTGATTTGTTAAATATTACGTTTTATAGAACATAAGCATGTCTTACTAGTACACTGAATAAGAAACTGTTTTTATAGATATTGATATAATAATAACGTGATACGGTCCCATTTGTCTTTTTTTTTAAACACAATTTTGTTCTGATTGAAAACAAGTTGGTGGCTGCAATGGACCCCTACAGAGCTGGCCTCATGCGAGCAAACACCCACCGCACTGATAACAATGATACAATATCTGCCAATATCCTCTGTGGAATCACTTCATGTCTTCTACGCTTGCAGCCAACCCAAACTATCTCAGATAAGACGATGAAAAATTAAATCCAAGATCAGAGAATTAAACTCTTGCTTCACAAACACACTATATCGTGTCCTTCAGTAATAAAATGTCATAATGCTATCAAATATTACATGAATAAACATCGTTTATAATAAAGAAACTTGTCAAAACAAATTGAACGCTTTTATAGCAGAAATATACTCCATTATTACCGCGAATGCTTAATCAAGGCTTTTGAGAGGTTTTGTATGAATGCTCCGTTTGAAAGAACAGAGCTATAAGTGAAACACCACAGACATTTTCGTTTGTGTAAGAATGCTTATTTAGACATTTTGGAAGATTGCTCAACTTTACAGGTCTGAAAATTGTCTATTAACGTTTACGTGAATAAAGATTCATATACTGCATACTCTTATTTGGCGAAACTCGTCCAAAACTACTGGTTATTATGCTACGCTATTGCCACACGCTCTAACAAAAAAATACTGTGTAAATGTGTCATATCCGCGTTTTCATTGAATGATGAATAAATGTAAGAATGTCCAAATATTTTATTATTCGTCGCGTGTACTAGGCACTCAATCAACTTGATGGTACCTGGAACGCAGGGAACAAATAAAGAAGTTTTCGTTGCAGAAAACCTTTTAAAAATTATTTGAATTATTTGAACAATTACAAAGTTGACATAACAGCAACCATGCTATACAAAGCGAATGATTGCACTTAAAAGGCGGAATAATTTGGAAACAAACATTTTAAGTATATCATACAAAACATTATTATGTTACAATAAATATCGTTCTTTTTTAAGTTAAAGGGCATTGGTTTTGATCGAGTTTTGTTATAAAAACACGATCGTTTATTTTAAAAAATCAAGAAGTATAAGTTATAACTATGTCGTGATTGCTGTTGTTGTTTTAACGGAGTCCCTTATTCGAGAATTGTAACTTCCAACGAAGAATGGCATTTGTGAAAACAAGTGCTTGGAGATGAAAATTTTTTTTTTAGTTCTTGTTTTGAAATCGGTCTGTCCATCAGAAAACTTTAGCACTCCGGATGTCAATTTAAAAATTGGTTCAACCACTGTAAAGTTCTCCTAAATGACAATAGTGGCGGATAAATAGATACATCCGTATATGATATATGTGTCGTATTTGTGTTTGTTGTAAATTTTATTTTCAATTTGCAAATTAAAAGTTTGCATTTCTTAGAACAACTTAATATATTTTGGGAAACTTGTAGTAAACCTAAATCGGTCCTCGATATTGACATTTAAAAAAATATAACTGTCAGTAATTCACTAGTTATTCTAGCATAAAGCCAATGCCGATATGTAACCTTGTAAAAGTATCAGAACCAAAACTTAAGTCTATGTGTTGTATGAACGAATCTACAAAACATAGTAGAAGTTTCCAAAAGTTGAACGTTATTGACGCCTAACTTCGAAACAAAGATTGTCAAAAGATTTTCTAAAAGATGAGAATTATTCGACCATTCCAGTTTTTCATTCGGGTCTATTCGCGGAAAATTTCTCTCAAATAGTTTTGATAGCCGTTGATAAGGTCAGAAAGGTAAAAAATTGGATTAGAGAGCTTCGCCGAAGAAAAACATGAACACATGAGAAATATTGAAAAAGAGCATTTATTAGTTCAAAGTAACGGCGTTGTAAGATCATCTTGTTGATGTATTAACAATAGGTGCGGCGCCCCCATCACTTTAGTTTTATCTTGTCTACAAGTGTAGTAAGGCAAACCACATACTCAGATTTAGAACATAAAGTTTACAAAATAAAAACGTTGTATCTGTTTATCTTAATTAGATACTCAAATATCTATCACGATAATTTAAGTTAACTGAAAACGTTCTGTTTGGAAAATTTATAAACGATACAATTACGTACTGATGCATTTGGACCATGCTTTGTGAAAAGGGGGTTTAATGCATGTGCATAAAATGTCGTCCCAGATGAGCCTGTGCAGTCCGCAATTGCTAATCAGGGACGCCACTTTCCGCTTTTATAATATTTTTCGTTTAAAGAAAGTCTCTTATTAAGCAAAAATTCAGTTTAGGCGGAAAGTGTAGTCCCTGATTAACATGTGCGGACTGCTTACCCTTACCTGGGACGAAACTTTACCCACATGCATTTAACCCCCTTTTCACAGAGCATGGCCCATTTGTATATGCATTCCTACATTTCTGCTTACATTTTATATTCATTCGATGGTTCATCGATTATTTTGTTCAGGGATGCACTCTTTTTATTACTTATCTCTTTTCAATTGAAACCAATGTTTCGAGAACACGGTTATATAAGCAGCTGTTTTCCATTTGAGCTTTAGCGCTTTTCCTACTTCTTTGTTCATTTAGATTTATGGTCATTATTCGTTAAAATTATTTTTGCATAGTGCAATACTCTAAATATCTAATTCGCTCTCGCGTCGCTTATAAAGAATACATATCATTTCCGACCCCATTGCAAATTTGTTTTCATTTTATTTAACGATGTTGTTAATGTTGAATTACATCAGATTTTGATGTGCTGTTGAATGAGCAATATTTGATGTATTTTAACACCCAAAGATACTATGTATTCAAAAAAGGCGTGTGGCATCAAATCAGCTCGTAGGAAATGTTTGTTTTCTAAATCGAATTACTGCTCGAATGATTTAGAATATTTTATCTGCATAAAACCGATATGTGAATATCGCACAATTATAGTGTTTAAAATTATACCGTTTTGTTTATTCCTTAAACAGTTTACGAGCAACATGGAAATTGTCAAATATGGTAGATATCAAGAGATTGAAATACTCAATAATGAAAATAAACTATACATCCACGACGTACATAGAACTTTGATTATATCAATTAAAGTGATATTATGGGCATCTAACAGTGTAAAGGTGTCTATCGCAATCGTTGTTTATTTTTGGTGTTTTCACTTCATATACACTTATATTTGTTAATGCAGCATCAACATACTAAAACAATATCCCGGAAAAAGAAAAATTATCTTTTGAATATCAACCTTACTTTCGTTTTGGCAACTGACGACAGAAATGATTCAATGTACGATGTGAGTCTAAATGTAGTTTTCATGCAGATTCGTGCATTCGATACAAAGACACATTTTTGTTTTACGGATCATTTCGGTTTAGAGGACTGGGTGTGTCAAGTAAAATATCGAAAATAATATATATTTTTTATAAACAACTGGTAGCAAGATGAGTTGTAGATAATTGTTCAGCTACCACATTTTAACTAATTCTTTTGACCTGTTAATTCAGCTTAATGCAACAGTGAAAAATGCCCATAATATCCCTTTAACCACAAATTTCTGTTTGTAAACTTTTTATGTTTGAATGGTGTCTTTTATCTTTAACTTGCAATGTTTTGCGTTCGCGAATAAAAACAATTCTGTTGCAAGCGTGTCTTACTTGTAACTAGTGAATCAACTTCAGCAGTAATGTGTTTCTTTGTTTATTAATGTTTTATAAAACACGAATCAACATTCAAAGAATCAAAGAAAAACTCAATGTATATTCCCGCCGTATCTTTATGTTTATTTTTGTAGAAACGTCTCTGAAGTGTTAAATTTTATTTTTCACTTAAATTAATTTACGGTAAATATCATAATAAACATCTGGCGAATGCAAATGCAACTTCCAAGCATGATTCATGATAAGTGTTTCCAAAAGCCGATCGACACATACTCTTATATCATCTTGTTACAAGCAAGAAATAATGTGATTATATCGCTTAATTTGAGCAAGAGGGAGACAAAAGACGCATCGTCACTTCGGCCCTTCATTCTCCACAGACACCCATGCTTCTCTCTGATAGACCCGCTTACACAATTTAAGCTTCAAATATTCACAATCATATACATTACACAATATCAAACAAACAGGTAAAATGCATATATTTTCCGAGCTCAATTATTAAAAAACACTTCGTTCTGTTGATTAAGCAAAAAGATATATTTATAAATAATCCCCAAAACACTACTTTCAATCAAGTTATAATGACACTCGAAAAAGACATATTTTAAGAGCAGTGACTACATTGTTTGGATTTGTTTTTCCAATGAAGTCCAATGTAGAGAGATATTACAAGAAGGAACGTAATTTTATTTTTCCCACACATAATAGTTATTTTTATAAAATGCTATATATCAATTATATGCATGTATCAATACCATGTTTCATTTCATTCTTGATTAAATAAATGATTTACTAGCACTGTAAGTAACAATATTGTGTCACATTCAGTATACATGAAAACATTATTATATATTTTAGTGACATATTGGTATCGTCCTCTACAAATTTACCTATCTTGCGGATATACTATTTAAATCAAATTTTACTAGGACATAAACCGATTTTCAAAATACAATTTGATCATGTATAGTATGCATTACTCAGGTTGATAGCAAACGGACAGCAAACTACCTTTATACACAAGTCCATAAAATTTAAAGTCCACCACAACGACAGTAATTGATTATTCCATTCGGATACGAATCGGACCTGTGAGATTACTATTTAAGTTTCTTGAAATGGCTTTATAATTACACAAGGTGATCGCCAATTTTTCTAAAATGTTCTTATTTATGCATTTGATAAACGATATTAAAATGTGTAATTTCTCAGAATAATTTATTCAAATTGAAGCAGGCTTTCGATCCCAAAATATTATTTTATTTGTGTCGTGCATCATAAGAAAACACTACCGTACCAAAATGCAAGAGTGTCCATCGGTACATTTCATCTTTCAAATGCGATACCTGCAAAAGTAAAATACAAAAAGGTCATATCTATGGACAGTTCTAAGTACAATTACGAATGAATCGTTATGTGATGAATAAATATGGATCAACTTCCGGTGGCGGACATATTGGTCGCATTTAGTTTCGGCTGTGTTTTTTCATACGTTTTCCTAATGTTTTGACTTTTTTCAAAAGCAGTGCTGGGATGTGTGAGTGACATAAAGATACCTACAATGATCTAGTGGGAAAACTGTAAGCATTACGTTGGGCTTTTGGATGATATTCAGGAATGAAAATTGTGAGTCGATGTTCTTTGTAATGATCTATTTTTAGCTACAAAACTTTACCGCTCCAGTATACGTTACGCATGTACTAGCTAATGTACTGTTATAAACGTCACGCACACCGATCATTCAATCTATACTTTCCAAAGTTAAAATAGTCACACCTAAAATGAGTTACGATACTTCAACTCCGAATATGGCCACTAAAACAAAGAGAACTATTTCCCTCTTGTCAAATCCTGAACAAGGCGTTGAACAGAAGAAAAATCGCATGCTCAGCGATTCCAATTGCGAATTTAACTACACTGTTGAACGCGTGGCTGGCAATGATAATGTTGACAATGTTGTACTTAATACTAATACTTTGCTGGCTATTTCTCAAACAGTTCAGGAGTCCATTCAAAAGTCATTGGCTGTCGAAATGAAAAAACTGGTAGAGTCAATAATATCTGGTGTTGTTGATGGTCTCACAAAAAGAATTGACAGCTTGGAAAGTGAAAACAAAACACTCCGTTATGAGAATTGCATGCTGCGTGATCGTGTGGTGGAGATTGAAAACTTGCTGGATACCGGTGAACAATACAGCAGACGCAATAACTTGCGCATATGTGGCATACCTGAAGGCAATGAAGCTCGTGAGAATACGGACACTCTAGTTCTTAATTTGTGCAAATCATTAGGAGCTGACGTTGCCTTAGGAGAAATTGATCGCTCGCACAGGACTGGGAAACTCGAAGGTCGCAAAACACGACCAATCATAGTTAAGTTCACCAGCTATCGTGCCCGGCAAAAATTGTACTCTCTTCGACGGAACCTCAAATCGAACGATGAATATGATCGTGTGTTCATCAATAAAGACTTAACGCAACGCCGTTCACAGCTGCTGTTTATTGCTCGCGATAAAAAAAAAATCGAAAGTGCTTGGTCTGCCGATGGAAACATTCTAATAAGGGTCACAGAAAACGGCGTGTCACGAATAAGGCGCATCAACTGTGAATCGGAACTGGACAAGTACAAATCATGAAATTCGACACGAATCGCTCTCCTCTTCTTTTTTTGAACAGTCTACATTTTATCCAGCGCAGGTGGTTTGTGTTGCACGAGGATCTTGTGACCTTGATCATTCTTTGCATGAGCTAAATCTTAACACATGAATAAGCAAACGAAATTGATTTACATCTCTACATATCGATGTGTGAACTCTGTTCATGATATATTTGTGTATATACTTCATCATTACGTACTTCCTAAACACATAATAAAAATAGTAAACCGGTGCTAACACTAAATGCAATAACATCACTAACATATTTTACACTCTGTATATTTAAAATGACAATGGTAAGTTATTGTACGAGATAAACCCGTCTCATTTTCGTGCGTGCGCCACTCCTACTTATGGCTAAACGTGCTGCAGCGTATATAATAATCATTCGCTGTTAAATTGTTTGAAAGGATAAATTACCCTTTGTAGCTTTGTTTATATTAGGTAGTTGCTGCGCAATTCATCATTCATTTCACATGTGCATGTCACCATGCGAATTTCATGATACCTTCGCGCTATGTCAAGCATCTGTTGTAGAGCATGATGATTGAAACTTGTGATAAGATATTGGTATCGGGAGTTATTGCCCTTTATTTTCATGGTTTATGAGATAAAATGCAAGTAATCTGATTTAACTGCATATTGTAAACAGTGCAGTAATGGATCTCTTTCATTTCATAAATTAAATTATATTAGCACTCGGTTGCAAACATGCAAGGATATATTTACTTATTTTAATGATGACAAATTCTAGTAAAATTTGACAAAGTTACCCTTTGAACTGATGACCTTCCTTGTGTTTACACTTTGTCATTCTGATGTTTTGTTTTCGTACATTAGGGTTACATATAAGTGACGATACTATTGTAAAAGAACGCTGTACATATAACTATTCGGAAAAAATAAGGCAGCAATGCGTCTTAAAAGCCTATGATTGCACAGGCTCTTACATTGATGCATACTAGATTGTGTACATCATACAGAACATTTATTTAGCGTGGTATATTTGTTATCGTTATCTTTTGATGAAATATTATCATACAAATTTATCATTAAATCACGGGCAATTTACTGAGAATCGAATACAAGCTTAGTTTGTTTGTCTTTTCTATATTCAACATTCAAGGTTTCTATAAATTCCTGTATATGTGTATGTGTGTATGTTTGTATATATACATACATTGATGCTTTACAGACTGTATTTAGCGTGGTAGCCGTTAGCTTTTGATGAAATATTATCATTAAACTTAATCATAAAATTACTGGCAATTTACTGTGCATTTTATACAATCTTTGTTTGTTTCTCCTATATTAAAATTAAATGTATCTGTAAATTGTTAGATATGTATGTGTGTGTGTGTGTATGTGTATGTATGTGTGTCTATGTATACATATACTTTTGTATGTATGTATGTGTTTTTATGTATATGTGTGTATGTATGTATATAAACTAGTGTAAAAGTCGCTGATCATTTGATTTTATTGTGTTATGATGGTTATCAATCAAAAGTTTGCAATTTGATACTTGCTAAATATACACATTGATATTTTATTCCTATATTTTAAAACTCCTTTTTATATTTGTGCACGTGTATTGCTCGTCCATGTATCTATATTTATTTTTGTAACTCAAAAGTCGATAACATCACAATTTAAAGTTACCTTTTATCATCACACTTGCTCAACCACGTTTTGCTATCCTTAAATAATCTTCTAAAGTGATTGTACCAGTACAAGTGTAACATTAAACATAGATTATTGTACAATCAGATTACTGTCCAAGTAAAACTTTACTTACTTTAGCTAATTTAAAGTGTTCATACTTAAAATACTCCCAGTACTACTTTTAGCTGAAGATATGTTTTCTTCAAACATAACATTTTGCTTTTCCATATGCCTTTCTCATGCTCTCTTTTCCTTTCTCCTTTATGATATATAATTTCCTCTTTGCCTGTTCTGTTGCAAACAGTGTTATCAAACAGTAGAAATGTCATTATATGTCTTTACGCGTTATTGTATTAGACGAATTATGTCATCGTTTCAGTCTTATCTCGTCCTTCTTGGAACGATTCATAATGTTAAAAAGTAAACACATGTTTGGAAACGCTGTCATGATTATATACAAAACGCCAGTAAGATTCTCATTACTGCTTCACTTATTATATATCTTCCAATTATGGTCAGATGCACTAATCTTGATTTCTTTGCGCACTAGCGTATATAATTCGATTAGTGCATCAAATACTGTCGAACATCCGCAAAAACATATTCTTTTAGGAACGCACATATATGATGATATACAACTTCTAAAAAAGCTCCTATCTTGCTTCGAGTTTGTTGGAACACTCCTTAGGTTAGCTTGTATTTTGTTACAGTCAGGTGATATCCATCCAAACCCAGGACACTCAATATCTGAATCATCGTTACATACTAAAACAAATAGCTCCTCACCTACTTATAATACTTCAGCGACTAATCACTTATCTTTTGTACATTACAATGTTCAAAGCCTGGTGCATAAATTAGACATTCTTGGCACAGGTCTACAAGAGTTTGACATTATTTCGTTTATTGAAACCTGGTTAAATGATTCCATATTATCTAGTGATCTCATGTTTAATGGTTTCCATCTGCCAATCCGCAAAGACCGTCCCCGTGATCCACATGGGGGTGTTAAAATATATGTAAATGAAAATATTGCTTTTAAAAGAAGAAGCGATCTTGAATTTAATCATATTGAATGTATATGGATCGAAGTTACTCTTAACAAAAATAAATCAATTCTTTTTGGAGTATTTTAAAGGCCACCAAGTGCAGATTCAGCGTATATGAAAGCAATTGGAGATTCTTTTGGGTTAGCATGCGATTCAAGTATAAATGATGTTATTATTACAGGAGACGACTTTAACTTGAATCTCCTTTTACTAGCATCATCAACAAAAATAGAAAACCTTCAATGTCAACAATTTAATCTCACACAACTAATACACGAACCCACTCACCACACAGAGCAAACATCTTCAATTATCGATTTAATTTTTGCAAGTGACCAGAGCAATGTAATATTCTCTGGAATTGGAGAACCCTTGCAAGACCAAAATATTCTGTATCATTGTCTCATTTTTGGAATTTTGAAATTTAAAAGACCATTAGTAAAATCTTACTACCGGCATATTTTGCGTTATGACATTGGTGATTACGACAAGTTACGACTCCTTTTTACTGAAACACAATGGCATCTTTTGAAATGTGATGATATTGATAAATATGCTGAAAATATAACTAATGCTATTTTACAAACAGCAAAGTCGTGCATTCCAAACAAAACAATATGCGTACGTCCACGTGATTTA
This sequence comes from Dreissena polymorpha, assembly GCF_020536995.1. Classification (NCBI taxonomy): domain Eukaryota; kingdom Metazoa; phylum Mollusca; class Bivalvia; order Myida; family Dreissenidae; genus Dreissena; species Dreissena polymorpha. Next base: position 104,632,844 of record NC_068358.1, read on the forward strand.
CCATGGATGAATAATCACATTAAGAGAAAAATTCGACATCGAAAAAGATTATATCGAAAAGCTCAAAAAGTTAACACCGAACTGCACTGGTCAATTTTTCGTCGTGCTAGAAATGAAGTTATCTTACATTTACGAAATTCTAAATTAGAATACTTTAAGAACATTGCGCATAAACTTACGTCGTCTGAGCTCTGTGCTAAGGACTGGTGGAAAACATTGCGCACTTTCATGTCTACAAACACAAATAAATCGATTCCACCCCTATACGATGAACAATCAGACACATTTGAGACAAATGACACATGCAAAGCTGAAATCATTAATAAATATTTTGCAAATCAATCCTCAATCGATGTCACAAATCATGATCTTCCAACTCATCATACCGCTAACAATAACATCTTAAATTCAATTGATACCACTCAAGAAGAAGTCATAGATGCAATTAAATGTCTAAAGGTAGAGAAAGCTTCCGGACCTGATGGAATCGATAATCGTATCCTCAGGGAGGCAATGTTTCAACTTAGCTCTCCTCTATGTGAACTGTTTAAATCTTGTCTCTCTGCTTGTGAAATTCCTTCATGTTGGAAAATTGCAAATGTGTGTCCTGTATTCAAAAAGGGTGATCCAGCTCTTGTTTCTAATTATCGTCCTATATCTTTGCTTAATACTATCGAAAAGGTATTTGAACGAATAATTCACAAACATATTTTTAATTTCCTCCGTCTTGACTCATTCTTCACACAGTCTCAATCTGGCTTTATGCCTGGTGACTCGACAGTTAATCAGTTAACCTATATTTATGATACATTCTGTAAAGCTCTTGATAATGGTCTAGAAGTCAGAGTAGTTTTTTGTATATTAGTAAAGCCTTTGACGAAGTATGGCATAATGGTCTTTTGTTCAAACTTTAAGCAGCAGGTATTCGGGGAGATTTATTAGCATTTCTTTCAAATTATCTTGCTAACCGTAAACAAAAAGTAATTCTACCTGGCGCAGAATCATCTCTTAAAGAAATCATCGCTGGTGCTCCCCAGGGGTCTATATTAGGCCCCTTCTCTTTCTTGTTTACATAAATGATATAGTAGCTGACATACAAGCCAACATAAACCTTTTTGCCGATGATACAAGCCTATTTATGGTTGTGAACTCACCCAATGAAACTGCAACTGTTTTGCAAATAGATATAGATAAAATTTCACGATGGGCTGATCAATGGCTCGTACACTTCAATCCCTCCAAATCAGAATCAATGCTTATATCTCGTAAAACAAATAAACCGCATCACCCTCCACTCTCAATGGGTGTCGTTGATATACCTCTGGTAAATATTCTCAAACACTAAGGAGTATATTTGGCAAATGACTTTACTTGGCATGAACACATTACTTTTATTAAAGAGAAAGCATGGAAGCGGATTAATATAATGCGCCGTCTTAAATGAATGCTTGATAGAAAATCTCTCGAAACTATCTATTTTGCATTTATACGACCAATACTCGAGTATTTAAATGTCTTTTTCGACAACTGTACCCAATATGAAAAAGAAGAATTAGTGAAAATTCAAACAGAGGCAGCTCGTATTACATCAGGTTGTACTCGATTAGTCTCTCTAGAAGATCTTTATAATGAGATAGGTTGGGAAAGACTAAGTCAAAGACGACATAACACAAGTTAATATTAATGTACAAAATGAATTTTAGAGAAGCACCTTACTACTTACAGACTCTCCTACCTAACACAGTCGGAGCATCTAGCCAATACTCGCTCAGAAATGCATCACATTTTTAATCCATTTATGCCCGAACTGCATCTTACTCAAATTCATTTCTACCATCTACATTAACCGATTGGAATCGTCTTCCAGAAGAATTAAGAAATGCGGACTTGATTCATTCTTTTACAAAAACAAATCAATAGTGATCGACCAATTCAAAACCCATTGTTTTCTTATGGGGGGAGGCGTCCTCAAATTCTACACACACGCATTAGAACCAATTGTAGTGCGCTTAATGAACATCTATTCATGCGTAATGTAGTCGCATCACCTCTATGCCGATGCGGACTAAGGGAGTCACCTTCTCACTATTTCCTTGAATGTCAGCTCTATATTAATATCCATGCAGGACTCCTGAACACTATATCAATGTATTCCGTCCCCTCTGTCCAAACGATCTTATATGGCGATAGCATTCTGAACTATCAAGCTTATACCAAAATTGCTGATGCAGTACACAAATTATCAATAGCAAACGATTTGAAACATAGATTTGCCTCAGAACGTCTCTATAACTCCCTTTCTCTAACTGAGTCTTCTCGTTATCTACTCTACTATTTTCTCCTCTAATCGCACTTATCCCATTTTAATTCGACTTATTAGTTAACCAATTATGTTCGCTAAACAAATGCAACCAAAATAACCTTTATGGAGAAGAACTCTATAAGACGTAGTCTTCCGTTCTTATCCAAATTAAACTTGTTTGTAAACAATTGGTGTATGTTTCGTATATATGTATATGCATTGTCGTTTGAATAAAAATATGTTTAAACTAAATATGGATCGAAAATATCTTTCGTTCTTCTTTAGCAACGATAAATATCTGTGCACGAAGGGAATTTTCGGCAGAATGTTTTGTTCTAAGTGAGCTGTAGATATTCGTTAATATAAATTCAAAGAACCCTTAGCATGTTTTAAAGTAAACTGTAAACGACATTGATCAAATAAAGTTCATATTTAGATATAAAACTACATTGAAATTTTAAAAGTTCGATGTTTTTTTATTGGCAAAATAGATTTAATTCGGAACTCGCGCTGTGGGTTTTCCGATTTCTGAGCGCCGCGGGAGGTACAAACATTTTCATTAATACAGCAATGACCAGTAACGTCGATATCCGATTTGCTTCCCATTCAGTAGTGGATATTAAGTATTTAAACGACAGAAGTGTTTCTTTAAGGAAATGTCAAAATTCAAGTCTTTTGTTGTTATAACTATTATTATTAATAATTACTCATAACAAATCTAACACTGATATACATGTATGTCAGACGTTTAATACAGGATTAAAGTCTCAATACACAGTTCAGATGTACAGCCGTCTATACGAATGGGTCCAGTAGCTAATATTCTTAAAAGACTTGAAAAACAGACTTTGTCAGCTGTATGGTAATGAAGGAAATTATACAAACGGCCTGACATATGCAATATTTCTTCTAAAAAACATTATTGATGTTCTTGTTTTTGTGGCATGCTTTATAGATATAGCAAATAAAAGTAATGAATGGTAAAGCTCTTTAGTGATGTGTCTTCTAATCTTAAGGTCTTAGTCTTTAGCGAATAATGTTCTTTACTTTTCCGATAAAATAAAGAAAAGCATCACAATAGAGCTAAATCAATAGACATATAAATATCCAACTGAAATGGAACGATATATTAGTTATAGTACTACGAATGGACTAAGAATAGTAAGGTTTTTGTTGTTTGGTACTTGTCTGTATGATTTTAAATATATTTGAATAGTATAATATATATTCGATGGAGTCAATGTCTTGGTAGTTTCGTTTACAAACTTCCATTAAAACTATATGCCCAGGCCTACGCACAGTATATAACATGCAGCATTATATCGCGTTACATAGTTTTCTTACAAATTAAACACGATCGAGATTAGTTCATCTAAAGAAAAATGATTAAATCTTGGTATATTTTATCAACTATAACGAACTTTTGAGCAGAACTCTCTTTTAAAATATGTTGGTCAGCTTTTGTGCTCAAATATCGGAAAAACACAGACTGGAGAGTTCCGAATAACAACTTTTCCTTTAAGTGTTTATATACAAGGTAAAAAAGCATAGGCCAAGTGCATAAGTAAAAGATTAAAAAAAATATCATGTTGATAGATCTAAACTACACTGAAGTGTTCAAACATCATGTACACGAGTGTACGAATTAAATCTCGATACAAATAAACAAGCAACTGATTGACAATAGATTAAGGGTTATATACACTTATTATTTATAAGGTATTCAACTTAATTTAAATCAAGTCTAACAATTATAATAGTGTACCGTATACTATTCTACTTTAACATCCTTCATTAAAAATTTAGAAAACATGGAGATTCCTTAAGATGTATTATTATGATCTTAAATTATTATTTACTTTCTTATTTGTTCTGTTCTAGTGTGTAACAATTAATTTCGGATTAGTGTGTATGCGAGCATATACCTACGAAATGCATCCTCCGTGATCAGTAAACACTCATTTATTGCTCTCCATGGAATCACATGAATCAGCTTCATGTGAAGCTTTAACAAATCTTAACATGCCATGAAATATAAAAACAAAACAAAGGATTACAACGGTGTTGTGATAAATCTGGCATCATTTGAACGTAAGAATATTATCCGAAGGCGTTATTTCTTTAAATTAAGGGCGCTGTCAGATCAACTGTTTGAGGAATTATAAGTGGGTGACTAGTCATCAATTTTTCAATTCTTCAATTCAGGAAATAAAGTTAAGACACCAGTCACCAACAAGATTCGGTGTGATTATATAGTATGGTGCGCAAAAGAAAACGAGGAATATTCCGATCCTTATTCATGTTATTATGTTTTACGTACATTCATGAGTTACACAACAAACGATATCATCTAAACTAAAAGATTTAAACAATACTGGAGGTATGTTTTAGATTGTTAAGTTTGTTAATGTTTTTTTTTATTCCATCAATACATATAATTATGTTGGTCTACACATAGATATAATCAGTTTTAGATCCGTTCACAAATGTCTTACACATTACACTATACCAAATATTGCTAGGTGGACAAACTGGTTTCTGAATGTATCCCGTGGTGTTGGCCTAAATTGGGAAAAAATATCGATACACATCTAACACGGTTACAATACCGTATAATAGCATACGTAGAATAATTGCGTGACCGTGTATTCACATCTTCATCACAATTAAAGTAGAGTTTAAAGATTACGTCTAATCCTTCATCATAAGAAATTCATAACAAAAACATGCCGTTTGCATATAGAGCATCCTCTTTATTCGAGCTTTATGTTGTTGGTTGCCATGATTTTTATAATGCAAATGAAAAAAGCAAACTCTGTTTGCTTAATACCCACCATGCACGCATATCATATTAACTGTAAAAAATATTTTGCTAGAATTTTATGAAGCATGAATGTAACGCGTTTGTGTTATACTATTTGTCCGATTGCAAGAAATGTTTCGTCTTAATTATTCAAAGCGATGCAAGTTTATAACACTGTCTGATAATGATCGATACATATAAGATGCAGATCATTGTCAACGAAATAAAATAATCATTGCGTTTCTATTGTTACGATTCGAAAGACTCAAAAGACCCGTTTTGAAAACCAAACTTGAAAGATGGTGTTGTGGGTTATTATGTTTCGCTTTTAAAAATAACAGTTGAATACAAATATGTATAGCTTCATTTGAACTATTTTCGATAGTTTCATAGGTTTATTTCAGATTTCCTTTAACATACACAATATTTCAAAATGCGTATATTGTTAATTCTCTTGATAAAGTTGTGAGGTTGAGCATTTTTAAATCAGTTTAAATGCTCAGCTAATCCTATTTGCCATGGTGTGTTTTGTTTTTCTAGTTTTTTTGCCCATTTACTGTTTTTACGTTGTAAAGGAGCTTGCTATGAAGGTTACAAGGTAATATCGTGGATATATTGTATGATAGACACGTTCTGATCATAATTTTAAACATGGATAATATTAAAACACTATAATAATCTTTGACTCTGTAAGAATTTATTTTTCAGTCGAACAAATGAAGCGTTTAATAAGTATCCGAAGCTATGTATACCCCAACGACAGAATCGCTTATGATCGATAAGAACTGTTGACATGAACAACGTTTTGAATAACACAAAACCCATATTGTTTTAATTTCAACCTTAACAAACGAAGAGCGATACAATATAACTAGAAAAAAGACACACGATTGACAGAAAAAAGACATATCATTATTTTAATGTCCATAAAATATCGACCTGTTCTTTTAAACATTTTTATAATGGAATTTAAAATATCAAAATTAATCTTAAATAACCGGAACGAACTTTGTAGAACATGGATACATTTTCTAATGCACTTAAAGTCGGCTTATCAAAACGTACAAACAACCATATCCTTACAATGATCAAAATTAAAGGAAAACATTGATACAATCTCTTCTAATATCCTCTATGGAATCACTTCATGTCAGTTTCGCCAGCCGTAAACCCAGACAATCTCTGATAAGAAGATGAAATATTAAATCCGAGATCATGGAATTAAATTCTTGCCACAATAATCCCATATATCCTGTCCTTTTATAATGAAGTGTCATAATGCTATCAAATATAACATGAATAAACACCGTTCTTATTAAAGAAGCTTGTCAAAACAAATTGAACGTCATTTTAGGGGGATGAACTCCAACATGAGCTCGACTGCTTCATCAATAAATATATGAGTGGGTTTTGTATACGTGCTCATTAAGTAAGAGATATTATTTAGACGCAGAAAGACGCATGAGAAACAACACACCATACACATATTGCTTTGAATTATTGAAAGTATACGCAAAACCAAAAAGCTTAAAATGAACGTACGAATTACAAATAAAGGCAGTCTGGTAATACTATAGTAAAGAATTGTAATCCCGGATCGTTAGTTCATTATCAAAGTGTTTCTGAATCAACACAGTAAAAGTCATCTATTTAAATTCATTTTTGACTAATTGGGCAACGGGCGAATTATATCGGTCGACAGCCACCGTTTCTTGAGCAATAGTATTTGAAATATTCGAGACGCAAGTTGTTGTGCTTTATCGTATATTGTGATTGATAAATAAACAAAGATCTCTTATAACAAATTAAAGTTCAATAGTGCTTACATTTTTGTTTTTATTTCGTTATGGTAATATATCGTGATTGAATAAAAAGACGACGCAATGTTAGCAGCATTGAGCAAAAATTAATGTATATACGAAACGAATATTAAGTACGTGTATCAAATGAATTAATTTCGCCATTACATATCTGAACATATATATTGGTTTGTATTTCTCTGCAAAGATACCGTTATTTGTGATCTAAAGTGTTTCATCAAGTGATGTAAATGTCTTATCTATCGGTATGCAAACTAGCCATATGTGATTTTTAAAGTTTTTGTTATTCCAATTTACTCGACCAATAACCTTGGCTTTTATTATGCTAATCTTGCATCTAAAATACACACGACTAGCTTGTTTGCAGATTTTGCGCTGTTGTTTCATAAGGTAGAAGTGAATATTTACCACAACATAACACGTTTCCTTCTTTTTTATTATACCATCTTATCTTAATTTGAACCTTATTAAGTTACTTTGAGACAGTCTACCTGTACTAATCACGCATGTATATTTGCAGAAGTATTGCGCCATGTTTACATAAAGAGGATATGTCAACTCTATCACCATAAACTATGCTATTATGCGGATGTTGTGATGAATACTGAATACCTTGTCTATGCAAATTCCAGAACCGGTTTCTATATGTCGATTTATATTGAAAGATAAAAGAAACTTATACCAAAAGATGCTCAATGAGCTTTATTATTTATCCAAGTAATTTTATCACAAATGTTATGCTTGGCTCTGACCGGTCAAGGGCGGTTATCACAATTCGTGTTTGTTTTGTAGTGTGTCTAAACTTATGGAAACGTGTTACTTTCCTCAGATAAATGCATTGACAAAAAATATTTCCTGATAATGTAACAAAGGTTTTACTTGTTTACATTATTTTCATCTGTTCAAAGCAAATGATGAGATGGAAATACATATCATTATTGACAATAATTGGATGTCTAATTGTAACGAGTTTCTCTGGTAAATATAGAGCGCAGCAGCGAATATAAAACAAGAAAACGGGTAAGTATGTGTTGTTCAAAATGTACATACAAACTTTGAATTAACCCACAGATAAATCGTCATATTAATACAAACTTTGAATTAACTAGCAGATGAATCGTTAGATTAATACAAACTTTAAATTAGATCACAGATGAATGGTCATATTAAATTCAACTGAAGCAAAGGGGTTGGTTAATAGAGCAATTACATGTCAAATTTATCAACCATTCAAAAGCCAAGTTTGTTATGATTCAACAAATCTTCGTCTCATCAACAAAATCAATAATGCAGATTTCTAAAAGAGGGACATAGCACTCGATTTCTAACGCTGCTTTTTTATAAGGTTGTGGTAGGATATCGAGATTTGATCTCTCATTGGCTACGATATTATCATTTGCATTTTCCTCTCAATTCTTAAGAAACGCAAATGCTCAAAACATGTTATTTAAATAAATGTCGACAAACATGAATGCAGTACAAATTAATGAATGTTCTGAATGATCAATTAATAATAGTAAAGATTAAATAAATATCGAAAATGTCATATCTGAAAATAAAACTTTTATCTGTTCTTTAATACGAAGCTTCTCGTTAAATCTATGTTGTCATACCACATCTTGTAATGAAATGTTGGCTATTGCTATAAGGAACATTGATTTTGTATTGGTTAACTTTATTTTACGAAATATTGTACGAAATATTCGTGGATTTTGTGTATTGATGTTACTTGAACACAAATGTGTACACTTTTTGTGCCCATTATCTTATTACTATTCCAAACATGGACAATTATATAACACTAGAATGATATTCATTATTTATGTTGTATTATTTAATATTAGTAAATATACATATTTGACTCTGTACGTATCCATTTATTAGTCCATCACATTAATCGTTTAATTAATATCTCTGACAGCTTTTTTTACCCCAATTTCCAGTATCAGTATGGTTTCTGAGAGTTTGAAATTGTGCACATAAAAAGTGTCGATGAAAAAAGAAAGTTTTAACCGTTACAATAAACGCATAGCGATACAATACAACCGCACAGAGACACGCGATTAAACGGAAAAAAACGGGGAAACCGACCTGGAACCGCACAACTATTATCACTTCTGGTGCTGGACTGAGTTAAGGAAATGCCATCGACACGCATATAAGAAAAATTCTGATACAATCCGGTTTAATATTCTCCCTGGCTTTACTTCTTGTCTGTTTCACCAGCATCAAACCCAGACAATAAGGAGATGAAAATTTAAAAAAAAACAAGATCCGGAAATTTAATTCTTGCCACAATAATCCCATATATTTTCCATCTTCTATAATGAAGTGTAATGATATCAAATACGACATTAATAAACGCCGTTCTTATTACCGAAACTTGTCACAACAAATAGGACGCCAGTATGGGTGGATAAACAAAAATATGAGCTAGACTGCTCCATCAGGAAATAGTTTTTTGTTTAAATGCTTGTTTCGCAAGAATGGTTATTCAGACGCACACAAACAAAAAACAAAACATGTTCGTATCGGTATACAACATTTAAATTTCACGCAAATTGAAAAAGCTTATCATGTACGTGTGGATTTTAATTAAAGACAGGATAGACTAGTATTAGAAAGTTAAGCAAATGTTGATGTCGAACCAATAAGTGATGGAGAAGTTAAGGTACTGATCGTATTAATTAGTAACAGAAATACATGGTGTACTGTGTCAATGTATTTCTTAATCGATAAACCAAAAAGATATTGATTTTAATTCATTTGTGACAAATATGCGAATTATATCGGTGTTAAGTTGTGCTTTTTGAACAATAGCATTTCAAATAAAGTGAGCAGCCAGTTTTTTGTGACTTCGCTGTCTCATCGAAAAGCAAACATCTGATTGATAAAATAATCTAGATCTCGTATAAAAGAAGCACAGCGCACGACTGCTCAGATTGTTTATTTTATTTCGTTATGGTAAGATATCGTGATTGAATCTGTGATTGGCTACGAGATTACCGTTTTCATTTCCCTCTAAATTCTTTAGAAACGCAAAGCGCTCACACCATTTGATTTGACAAAATGGCGACAAACTGTAAACCGCACAAAGAAATGAATATTCGACATAAGTTGTTTAATTGAATCAGTTTCGCCACTCCGTATCATAATAGAATATAGTTGATAGTAGTTTTAGTAGTTTTATCAAAACTATCCATAATTGATGACATATTTCAGTGTTTAATTAAGTGATTGCGATGCCAATCGTGTTTAGCGGTTAGCAAATTAAAATAAATCCATCTAATGTTTAACATTTCTTATACATATATTATATAGGTGTCTCATTTAATGTTGCTCAAGATCGGCTTTTACATACATTAAAACTATTTAGTATATAAATATAAACATATATTATGTAACACATGTATACCTTAGTGGGTGGGGTAATGTTTATTTACTGTTTGATATTTAACCTATGTTTTGAATGCTGTCTGCAGTTAAGCTATACAATTGTATGAGACTCTTATAATAACAGACTTGTAAATTTACCTGGATTACCAGCTACGCGATTGTTTGAGTTTAAATCCAAATTTTTGTAAAATTATTGTAAACATGTTCACTTAGTGTTAATTAACCCTAGGTGGCGTTGTAGCCGAGAATGACGTCACTATTACGTAAACAATCTGCTGTCAACTTTTTTATACTGTATTAATTTTTATTGTTCTAAAGTACTATTTTCATTTTTTTTTAAGTAAATATGCAGGTAATTTATGTATTATTATATATTATATTGTTGATACATAGTGAAATGTTATATTTTTAATTGAACAATCCAAAGTTATTGGTGATTCTGTCAGTCTTCTGCTGTCTCGTTATGACATTCTAATATTTAGCAGAATTCTGCGGTAACAGAATTTCTGAGGGTATAAAAGGCTGTGAGTTCTGAGTTTGAATCACTCTAATCAGAACGGTTGGGTCGGTAGGTGGTAACGCAAAAATAAGAGAACAAAAGAAAGACAAAAGCTTTAAAAGCTGATGGTTTGTAATTAACAACCTCATAAGAAAAAGAAACTACATACAAATATATCAGAAAAACTTGCAGAATTTTAAAAGAAAATTGGCAGAATTTAAACATAATTATTAGTTTATAACTTTAACTTTTCTCACGAAATGTTATCATTGACATGAATGTATTATGTTTATAAATATGTGATATGTTGAAAATAATAAATAATATATTTGATAACATTGACATAATGTGTTTATTTTTCACTTCTTAACTAAAACAAATAATAAAAAAGAAATTTATTTTTAAAATGACACGATTCGCTACCGCCTCCGAAGGTATTTTATTTTCACAAAAGTCAGAGTCGTGACAATAATATATAAAATATATATAATAACCAAGCCAATTCGTCGCAAATAGTTTACATCCCCACAGTCATTATGCAAGTCTATCTTTGTTAAATACCATTTTATCTGAAATCGTCAATTTTTTAGTTGTTAACTACAGTGTACCAAGACCGATTAAGCAAGTGTATTTGTAAAAGTATTTTGAAGATTTATTTATAGAGGACATTAAAACGCTTATATCCGTTACCTATGCCCTTCTGATATATGATGTTGTGATGAATACTTGTGTTTTTTTTGGACAAATACAACGACCCGTCTTTACTTGGATGACTGTTTTCTCGTAATTTAAACAAACACACGTTGTTGTTGTTGTTGTGTTGTTGTTGTTGCTTCAACATAATTCCACCAAAGACATAATTTAATTCATAATTCTTTAACAAAACAACAGTAAACAAAAGTAAAAGTGTTTACCCTTCTAAAGTAGATCAATTCAAATGTTTTGCTTTGTAATAAAGAATCGTATTTTCTTGACAAAACACGCTTTATGATAAATAAAACATAACACTTTGTTTTGCACAAAATATCAATATTTAAGAAGCAGGAACGAAACCCCTATCGCCCATTATTCATACAATGGTGTTATTAATGACGCTATCTCGTTGTATCACATACAACCCAATAGAGTTTCACTGTATAGTATATTTACATTGAGCTACATATTTGAATCTACGGTTACTGCTTTGGTGTAGTCATAATATTTATTTATTCTATGCGTGCATATTACCTAAATAGGCAAACGTGTCGTCGTTCTCTTTAGTTATTTAGATTAATAAAATCAATCTGATTGAGTGGAAACAATGCATTGTATGCAACCTATCTTGTTATTGATGCAAACAATATCAATTAAGCTATTCTAATATATACTGAGTTCGAGTTTGTTTTTCGCAGCTGGCGTGGTGACTTTTTCACATAACGGTCATCAACAGACCCAAACCATCCAATACTCTGCATATCTAAATTTTCTCCAACCATTTTATTTTATCCACGGCCTTGTCCGTTGAAGTTTTTATTCTATTTCTGAATTGTACCTGCGACCAAATCGTACTAAGATGTTCTACATCATGCAAACATCCGCTCCATAAAAGTAGTTGTTCCCAATATTCATGTCCTAAGTAGCTGCTTCGATCTAACTGTTTTCGCAATGCGTTGTATGATTTATGCTGATAACCATGAAACTAATTATCATTTGTTGCTAAATCTAAATTGCTAAAGTGGCAGAATCTGGTTCTGATTTTTTACCTTAAAACATCATATTAATTAAGTGGACTTTTAATGAGAAATGTGAACATGGCAAAAATTGTTTAATACAATACGCAAAATTGCAACACTTTGATTAGTAAACTTTGTACAAATAACTTCAAAAAGCATTCGCTAGTAACAAAATGCCACCCATTCATGAAAAAATGACTTCACCACTTCCGCACATGACTATATGACCAAGTATGTATGTTGTGACGTTAAGAGTTTATTTTATGGGACGTTTTGACTACATGCGTCCATACACGATTTCAATTCAATTGTATAGAACGACAATATATTAAATCTCGTTAGAAAAAAATAGGTTAGATCATACATTTTAAGACACGGATATGTCAACCAAAAATCATTGTGTAATAAAATGATATAGTGTGTAGATAACACGGTAGTTTTTTTATAAAACACAAAAAAATCGTATATGTGACAAGAAAATACATTTGACAAATTTACAGTGAACGTGGGGCTAATAAGTTACTAAGTGGCGCCAAGCATTTGGTACTCACTAAAAAGTTGATTTAAGAATATAAGAATAATAAAGTCACGTAGACACACACTGATAACATTGTTCACTTGGATCGCCATTTATTCCTCGGTAAACCAATTTGGTAGGATGTTGAATATGTCGTCATTTCGTGGGCTGTGTCGAACATGCTTACTCCTTGGGACATATTCAAACAGATGAACCTTTCTGCAAACATGACAATTACAACTTAAGTTCAATGTCATAATTAAAAGTTACAAGAAAACAAACATCTGTGGACCTAAAATATATTGAACATAAATCCAATACACATTCACAAGGGTATCCCATCAAAATCTCTTATGTATCAAGTACATACTATGTAATTGTTTACAATATTTTATAATTAAATAACAACATACCCAGTAATTCACGCTGTCGAATGACGTTTGATGACATCTTTCAGCCATGTAAGAAACTCGTCAAGAAAATGGTAGCATGTACTGCTGTTCCACGCCTATTGATAAGAGATAATATAAGAGAACATTTTGCTATATAAACAGTTTAATCTTCTCTTTGTTGTTTGTCACACCCGAACATCTTAACATGTTTATACATGATTTATTTGGGAGACAAAGAAAATAGGAAAACAAACTGTTACTGTTTATTGACATAAAAAAGTTAATATGAAAATAAATATCCTGACAAGAGTATACTTTACCAATTGTGATGGTGTTTTAAATGTTCTTATGACGCCTGTATAAAAGAATAACATGAAGTAATACAGTAAATAGTTATAAAACTATACCCTTCTATATCGGAGGAGTTCATCAATAAGGGGCATTTTGCACGTTTTGGTTAATTGACAAAAATGTTTTAAAAAATGTTTCAGATTCGCAAATTTACGTTGTAGTTATGATATTTTTGAGGAAAGAGTAATAACGAACATTCACCGTTTTCTTAAATATCAATTATATGCATATTTTTACGATTTTAAAACCTGAAAATTATACAGCGTTGCAACGCGAAACGATTGAAAAATGTGGAGAGTTCTGTTCTCGTCGTTATATTTTGTAAAACTACGAGGATTTATAAGTAATACTTATATAAATATTAAAAAACATTCTGTATTGCAAATGAACCGATGGGCGAGTGGTCTAAGCCGTATATTTTGACTCCATGACTCCAGGGGTCACTAGTTCGAGTCCAGTTGAGGGTTACTTTTTTTCTTTTTTAATTGTATTCTTGCTTTTTTGCTGGAGTTGTTTAGGGCCCAACGTTTACATGTATCAGTATAAAGCATTTAATGACAAACTTCAATACATGCCAATATCTGTGAAAAGGTCCCTTTAAACTAATGTACGCATTGGTTTTTTAACGAACCTATTGTGTGGCTTTGTAATTGCAGCCCATTAACCATATTGAATTCTTCGAGAAGGTTGCATGGTCGGGTAGAGACTGGATCAACATCAGGGCTATCTGTTAGTTTAACGAAGCGAATAGATAATTACCCAAAAAAATCAAATGCTCAAAAATGATTTAGTCTGAGGTCTTAGATATTGAAAATGTCAATTCAAAACATGATTATGAAGTTTAAATGTACGTCGAAACTCATGTTTGGACCCGAATCGCAAATCATACATGTAAAAATAAAAAAATAAAATGGCATTGCAATTGTAATTTAGAAGCCGATCGAAATATTATCTACCTTTATAATTATGCGTTATTCTTCATAACGTTTCGTTGTACTTGAACTATAACAACGTGTTATAATACGGGTTTTTAAGCTGCTTCTATTTAAATCCACTGATCTTCATTTATAAAAGGGGTTTTTAAACATTGTACTGACTGTTGAACGCAAAAAACTCAAAAGACATGATACTTTGATATTTCGTTTGTAATAAAGAAAACACTGCCAATAATGTTAACTAAGTATTGAAACAAATTTTATCGAAATTGTATCTTCTTATTGTTTATACGACAGTTAGCGTGTATGCCTTTAAGTTAAGCACGGTACATGAACATGGTTAAGGTGGTAAATATTCAAAACAAACCGTATTTTGTCCATAATTTGGTGTTATATATAACAATATGGAACTCCTAAAAGAGATTTTTATTTTCACTGCTTTGTTATTTTTATGTGTATTATCTGACTTACAATTTTAACGATTAAGAAGAAATAAGTTCCTTAAGATCGCAATGTAAGATAAAAGAAGACATTCATGATTAATATAATTACCAGCAGTTATGAACTTTTCCTGTTTCCATCCCCAAAAGATTTTCGCCACAGTTCTAAGTCTGCACTTTGATCGGGTACCGTGTTGGCTCCAATCTGGCACATGTATATTGTGCCATTTAGGGCGATGACTGACATTTTCCAGCCCTCCGTTTCCTCCAATGGTGTGCACATCAGCTTTGTCACAAACGCCGTCGACATACGACAACATCTTTCAACCTATTTTCGGCAAGGGAAGGAAATTCCGAGTCGAATTCATGTTCATGCTCTACTCCTCTGCGAAAGGAACTTAGTTTAGATCGTGATTAATCTGTAAGGTGGGTTTAAGTTATCATCTAACTAATCATCGTTAGGGCATCGCGAAATATACCCGTTGGAAAAGTTGCTTTATTACAAGAAACCTGCGAACTCATCAAAGACAGGCGTGTTATTTTGTTTTATTTAGGAGATTCTAGTAAGTATATTTAGACCTTTGTAAAAAATATAATGATCATGATGCGAAAAATACGATGGAAATGGGTGTAAATTTGTCAGAGTTTCATTTAATTTGGTTAAATGTACAAGCTTCGGTTAGCGTCAACTTATTCAACATAATATTCCCGCTATCACATCAATATGGTCCTTAATTGTCCGTTATTGGTGTAAAAATGTATGTTGATCTGCCAACGTATGTAACAGTATGCCTATCCGACTCTTTTGACAATTTATGTTTATGTTTGATACGTTTCTACACGCATCATTTATGTTTATATCAATTATACCACGGAAACGTACAATAACACGCGACACTTGCAATATGAATATTATTTAAAGGACAATTCTACAGCACATACTTACAACATGAAAACAAAACTCCAGATACAATATTATGTTTTACCATTCGCGTCTCCCTACTTTAGGCAAGTAGCCAAAAGGTGATACAATAAATGACATAACACGACTTTGAACATAAACGTGACAAAACCTGGGGTTAACACTCACACGGGATTTATGATGGAAACTTTCGAACGATATTGCAAAGAATTGCACAACAATATATTGTCAGAAAAATAATCATGCATAGTTACTGTCAACTCGGGCGATAGTGTCGTCTTATCCATCTCAATATTTAGTCGACATTATCCTTTTTAGTCTCTGGTTCTTTTGTTATGTCGATGTAACCCTCGTTCAAGTCATAATTTACGTGTGTGGGTACATTTGGTAATCACAGATAGCGCCTCTGGGCCCTGTCGAAAGTCAGAGTTCCTGCCCCATCAACAGAGAAGCAGCCTATAAAATCTGGGTAAGGAAACGGCCTTAAGCCTGGAAAAGGTCTGTCAAAACGTGCGGAATGTGTATCAAAAAGGACGATCGATAACTTTTAAAACTGTCTAAGAGTGCACTAATTAAATCTGCTTCCAGTCATTGCCATTCCTCCCTGATCTGCACGCCTGAAATATAAAAAAAACTTTATCTAACTGAAATATTGTTGATGTTAATTGAGATTCAACAATGAGCCTTTATTATGCAAATAAAAAGAAAACTAAATATTAATTCTTTAAGTTTTTATCCTCGTATTATTTAATCTGAAACATAATTAAACATTGGGCATTCAAAAACCAATGAGCATACTTTTTTTATGATTGTGTCGCCACGTGTCTTTTAATCTACATACGTTTGCTTATAAGGAATTTACAAAAATGGCTTCATCGTTCCCGGTGCTCATGAAGAGTATTATGACACAACATCAATTAAACGTTGGATAAGTTAGTTCATGTACAAATGTGCTTAAATAAAACTGAAAAATGTGGCTTACGTTACTCGCCAAACGACGAACTTACATTAAATATTTAAATATACACTCATATATATATATATATATATATATATATATATATATATATATATATATATATATATATATAACCTTTTATAAACCGAATCTTACCAATTACTAATATGTATTCCAGGGACTGTGTTGAACTTTTGTATTATATTTTGAATTAGGGCTAAGTGTATTGCCGTTCAAAAAATAACAATGAAAAAGGTTTATGAATTGTTAACGTTTTGCAAACAACCGATTAGTATCGAGTTTCAAGTCGATTGTTGATTTGTATATTTATGTGTTCCTAAATAAGTTATGATAGCTTAAACCATGCTATTATATTATTTTAATACTCTATTTCATTTAGCTTATGGTTTATGACCAATGGAAAATATCAATCGTGTCAATAATTTAGGTCAATACAGACAAGCGAACACTTTTAAGTATGACAAATAAGGCGAATTTTTTTTAAGTTTGTGATGATTGAATCGATTTAAAATGGTAAATAAACAATAGGATTATAGTTCAGCTAATAGTTTTGTTTCAAATGACAAAATTATAAAAGCATTATTTTGATATGTGTGTATTAAAACATCTCGTGTGAAAGCATTTGTTTAGCGTGTAAAATAATAAAAGATATACATCCATGAGGACTGTTAACGTCGATTAGGCTAATTTTTGTTTGAGCTTCACGATATTCACTTCAATACCGTCATTCTATTTTAATGGACGGTCCTGATCATATTGTACACATATTCTGTCCTATTTGAAATCATCCAAAAACTCAGCGCAAGTCGAGTATGGACTTTTCTATTCGCTTTGGAATACACAGCTCAGCGTGTCACAACGATTCAATTGCGGTCACCGCCAAAGCTCGTTAAGATTGATGTCTGAATCGTAGAATTGTTAATGAACTGGATGTAAAATTTCAATGTTGTCATACGTATGTTTAAGAAGGACGTTCCAAATTAGTCAAAATTGTATATATCAAAGGAGATCTTTTCGCATGAAAACACATCCTGAATACAGACCACAAACCCGCAATGCGTCAAAAGTCACTATTGGCTTCACAATGGGGAGGTAATTATACGCTTAATAATATACAGGTATGTTGACATGTAAATATGAATATTGAATTGTATGCATATTTTAACTGAAAATCGAATTTTTAAAAGCTAATAATATTATATTTTATTTGGTTTACAATCGTTAACGTGTTAATCAGTATCTTAAGTTATACTGCATAAGATTTTCCCCTCTTTAAACGGGGTATATAGAATATATTCTTTTAAAGGGGCCTTTTTACGTTTTGGTAAATTGACAAAATTTGAAAATGTTTCAGATTCGCAAATTTTCGTTATAGTTATGATATTTGTGAGGAAACAGTAATATTGAACATTTACCATGCTCTACAATATCCATTATATGCATCTTTTGACGATTTAAAAACCTGAAAAGTATACAACGCGAAACGATTGAACAATTTGGAAAGTTCTGCGTTGTCGTTATATTTTGTTATTTTACGAGGATTGCTTATATTAAGTATAAAGTACACCACTCATTGTATGAGCATGGATGGCCGAGTGGTCTTAGCGATTGACTTTTACTCCAGGGGTCAGTGGTTCGAGGCCAGTTGACGGTAACTTTTTTTATTGTATACTTATTTTTTTACTCTAGCTTTTTAGATCCCATGTTTACATTTACCAATAAAGAGCATTTAATGACAAACTTCGATACATGCCAAAATCTGTGAAAAGCTCCCTTTAAAGTATATAATAAAATATATTTATTGTATTTTTCAGACCACCGATTGTGCGTTCTGTTTTACAGCTATGACGACAATGAAAGGTGACAAGATTGGCAACACTTAAGCCAAGACCGGGCTCATCAGAAAATGTATTACCAATTGGCGACACGCAAAGAAAAACTTCAGGGAGCATGAACTGTCCGACTTCCACAAATGGGCCGTTGGGAGACATTACATCATTCCAGAGAAGACTTAGAACATTGGATTAATACTTTCATGAGCCCAGTTAGAAGAAGAAGTCAACAACAGAGTTCAGCTTATCACCATACTTCGCAGCATACGGTTCCTCAAGCGACAATGCATGAAGCTTCGTGGAAATCTAGTTGATCTTTATGAATATTTTGGGAAATATTCAAAAGCTGCAATAAGTTTCCATATCTTCACGCACCTTCTGCAACGGTAAAGCCGAACTTGATATCTTGTCATAAGTCGTGAAAAAAATCCAGCAAGCAATCCAGAATGAGATTATCCAGGTCAAAAGAATTTTTAAAGAATGGTTCTTCACACTAATGGTTGACTAAACGACAGATGCATCAAACCGAGAGCATTGGGGCTCCTAGTAATTTGACATGAAGAACGTGATGTATGTGTGCAGAAAAATGTCATCGCAATACATGTATATATGTGTTGCCAGAGTAACTTTCCCGACCACTACCGATATAATTAAGGACACAACACTGCGCATGAGATTGTTACTACGCAAGTGTCGTGGACGGTGTTACGACAGAGCAAGAAACATATCTTGCGCAAAACTTGGATTCGCCGCAAACATTACCAAAGAAGAAGGTTATGAAAATGCATCCAAGATAGATTAGATCAGCTAGGATACCGCGAATATACAGTCGTCTTCAGAACTCGCAATGGAATTACATCTAACACGTCTCAAAACTAGACAAGGCGATATCTCCTGCGGAGCAGATTTGACAATCTCAAAACAGTGGCATCGCAGGACATAGATAATGTATTAAAGGACATAACACATACGTAACGGCGCTTTTTTTTCGAAAAACTTGACTGTTATATATATAGCACTTGTGATGGCTGCAACGATTACTACCAGCGAGTGATCCTTTTCGGCGCTCCGGCGTCAGAAAACCTACCTAAGATCCACAATGACTAAATTGCTTGATGATCCCATATGTCCACACCGAAGCAAAGCATAGTTTTAAACTAGATACTTTGGCAAATACGTGAGTGGGCGTTATGTATCCTTTTTTTAGAACTAACATTCGGTGAACTTAAAATGAACTTGAAACGTCTTAATATGTTATGGAATGGTACCATTTCTCTCAAGGGGCTCTTTGTGAAAATTGGACAGTTCTTGCTCTCGGAAGTCGTTTTGTGCGGTTTGCGGATTGGTGCAGCCATTTTCTGATTAACCTGATGATGAATTTTGTGTTGACGATGTTGCCGCTTTTCGAAGCCGTGTCATCTGTGAAGCAGAACGCACGATCAATAACCTGAAAAGTAACTATAGTTAACTTGAAAAGTATTTATTAAGATAGTAAGATAGTGATATTCAGTGTCATAAATTGTAGACCATATCATAAACTTAAACACAAAATGCGTAATTCAGTTGAAATAGCAAATATTTCCATTTCTATGTTAACGCATTTTAAAATACAGTTTTATAAAATAAGAATATTTTGGAGAATATAATAACCTCCCAACAGTGAAACCAAAAGTTTACAGAAGTACGTTGCTTTATAAGCCAAAAGATGTCTCTTCTAAACAAAACGTCGTTGAGGAAAGTGTTACCATTGACTAGCCTCTGTAGACTGCACAGGCTTATCTGGTAAAACACTTCACGCATTAAGCACCATTTTCCCAGAACAAGGCTAATATGTTTTTATTTCTCGTAAAAAAGTACTCAGAATATATTCTATTTGACATAAACGATAAGCCCAATTCAAAAGACTATGACTCGAATAATTAAAACTTTTTCTATATATATTTCAGCAACAAAAGAACGCAATAAACACTATAATATTATATTATTTAAATAAGAAAATATTCAAATTTGTTCGAAAACTAACAAACCTGTTGTGGCATTATATGCGTGCTTAATTGTCAATCAAATGGAAATAGTCTAAACCATGAATGAAACAATTATAGAAAATAAAGGAATACAGGTGAAAAATAATATACGTATGAACAATACTGTCACGTACCTGTGTCACGTTATCGTTCATAGTTCATGGACGGCACATAATTACTAGCAATGTTCATTACTCTTAAATTACTGGTGTGTGCCTATCATTCGATATCTCGTCGCGCGTATTGCTAAGATGACGAGATTTGCATTAACTACCATTTTCTCGTGTCACGCATGGGACAAGTCGGTCCCTCTCTATTAATGTTTGTTTCTCTGCATAATCTAGGATAAAATGTTCAACAACACCATGTATCAGTTTCTAGTCAAATTTAATGTCTAACATACTTAATATTTTCGATTATACAATTACAGTCTGATAGCTACATGATCGTATCTTTCTCGATCCGTACGCCTCCAAGTCTAAACGCTAACTCTTCGTTTCCCTCTAACATCTGCCCCGTGAAACTCAGTTATGAATCCCATTGGTCAATGTTCTATACGTGCTTGTTGCTGATTGGTTGAATTACAACCTAGGACTGGGTATGTTCACGCTAATCAGCATTGTGATACAAATAAATAATGCAAATACAGCTTAAGGCTTGTGTCAACAGCATCGTTCGCCCTTTGTTGTTAAACATACACCAGATCCAAATATTTAATCTTTTGACCGTCATGCATACTCGCCACTGATATACTTGTCAATATTTCGTACATAAAGAAAACCCAAATATTTCACCCAATTTCCCATCATTATTTGACACAACTTATCCTCTCAATTTGATTTTTATGTATTTTAGGATACAGAAAAATCTTTAAGAATTTTATTATGGAAGTAAACGAAAACATAATAACACATACGATGAAAAAATCAAACACGCAAACATGAAAACATAAGTGACTAAAACATATATATGATGAAAATATGCATATTATTAATGAAATTTTTATCGAATGTTTCTGCTGAAATAATAAAACGTCGGAATATTTAAATAGTCAATGTCAATCACAATGAAGTGGAATGCATCACTGGTTTGGGAAATCCAATACGAATAGTGTTCATTTTTGACACCTTTGCTGGAGGCGATGTGGCGTCTGGGTGAAGAGATGAGACGTCCGGTTGGAGAGTATGTGACATCTGGCTGTAGATGGTAACATGCAGTCGATTGAAGACGGCGGCTTCCGAATGAAGACGATGATTGTCAGTCGGAGAAGCTGTTGGTCCTCGGTTGTCGCACGATTTAGAATACTTCAAACGTTATTTATATAGAGTTCTGAAGAATGACTGCGCTAATGACTGTAGCATCATAATAACTGTTTATGTACACGTAATGAAGGTAACACACACATATATATATAAGTTCATAGACGATAAAAATGTTCACCTAATATATGTACAAATTACGCGCGATTTTTCATAATCAAGTCCACTCATATCATCGTATCTTTAAAAATCATTTTCGACGACGAGTGAAATGTCCATTAACAGTCCACTCGTTGTATGGTACTGATGCTGGTTCACAATTTGGATCAATGTCGACGATGTTGGATCCTAATTGAAGTCGTCTGTTACGTCATCTTTTCTCGACGGATACATCGTCGTCGAAGATATCTGTATGTCCATGACATATTCTTCTTCTGTGTCGGGGCGTTAAGATCTGATCACGATCTCAAATGCGTTATGAACGCATGTTGATGCAGGCAAACCACGCCAACGATGTCCGGAGCGCTGTTTTTCTCCTTAACTTGTATCGCATTGGCAAATCTTATAGGGTTAATTACATGAAATGATAAACGGGCCTTCTATTTACATATTAATGGAATTTGCTATATTAGCACTCCGATTACTTATCACACCTATGATAAGATATACCAAAATAAAATTAATGTGCTAAAGAAACGCGATTCTCAAATTTATTAGGTTTTATTTAAACTATACGCATTTGTCTATGCAATAAAATGCTTTGTGCTTTATTATGTTTTATTTACTTAGAGAAAAAAATTTACAAACAAAATCCCTTGTCTTAATGTAGTCATTTTTATAAAGAAACGAAAGAGGAACAAACTACATATACGATCAGTATCAACAATTTAATGAATCATAGTAATATAGTTGTATCTTTTACTTTATACTAATAAAAAATACAGTGCGTTGCTTTTAAGGATATTTACAAACTATATTAAAATGTTATTTATGCCTAAAATGGTGTTTACCTGAGCGCTGTAGGGCATAAGCTAGTGTTAGTTAATGTCGTTGTCAAGTGCGTTGTCATAAACTAGTCTGATACGATACTAAAGCGTCGGTCAATAGGATTAGATCGATAAACGAATTGGGTATTTACCGTTCGTTGCGACAGGTGTGGTCTTTTTGTCATGTTTGTACCCGATTGAGATATATACACAATTATCACTTTGGGAACAGGAAACCTCATTTTATTAAGCATACTTGATCATATAACCAGATGTTATCTATGGACAAACCTCATTGTTAATATGAAGCCTAATACTGCGATAATCTTGGGAAATTGGAATCACACTTATATAATCAATTATTTAAATTTCATTAGTTTGAAGTAACGTTGACCTACGAGCCTAATTGTTTATATAGAGCTAAGACCATATCAACAGATGTTCCCGATAATTGAATTACATTGGGGAAATGAAACCATATTGGCATAATAAATTATTCAAACTTCATTATTCGGTGTGACAAAAACTTTATATGGCCTGTACAAATAAGATTTTCTGTTGACTGCTTTCATATGTACCGTTACGACGATAAACGAGATAATAACAATCCTATATTTCAATAGGTTGACCTGTTCCGTTAATCAAATGTCTGTCAGTTACATAATCCTTCAATTTCCTAATCTTAACATATGGTATTAAACTTTTCAATTTATTTACCCCCCTCTGGGTGTAAACGTATTCGTGTTCATACTTGAAATAAATCTTAAATCGGGTCTTAGTTTATGTAAATATCTCCTAAAAGTTTTATTACGCTTCAGAGCTGGTTGCTATTGCGCACGGATAATTGGCATTTCACCCGTATACTAAAGTATGACATTTTCATTTCAGTCTAAACCCGTAAATCAATGCTAATGACGATACATTATCAAAATTGGACGATACCGTCCTCTATAATCCTCGTTTTACATATTTAATACATATACATTCAAAACATATTTCTCTATAGACAAAAATTTGGGGGTCTTTAAGTATCGACATCTATTCCGCTTTATTTTGTAGTCTATTCACATGTGTTCAGCCATTGTCTGAAGGCACGTGGAAATTGCTTTCTTCGTGGCGTTATTTGAACGTGAAGTCTTTTTTATCAATTTTCGTTTTTTGTGTCTTTACGCTACCGCGTCAATGTGCATCTGATCATCTGAAGAATCGTTTTCAAACCTACGTACAGGTGAGTTTTGCGAATTATTGTTATCGTAATGTATCGTATCTGAATCACTGGAGTTTGACTGTATATCCGCGAATTATTTGTTTCACAAATGTTTTTGCACTTCCGCAAGCGGAATATTTTCCTCGTCGTCCGTATTATCTCTAATCTGTCGGGTCTGTTGCGAAATGACAGGTAACCCATGTACTGACGTATTTGAATCGTTATCAGAAGATAATATGTCTTCTGCAAAGGCTAAATTTGCTTTTCTAATCGGGCGCGCAAGTTGTTTATCTATCATTGGCCATTCATCGATATTTGCGCGCCTTATTTGATCAGCGTGAACTTTAATAGTTGAGTTGACTAACTGATTCTTTATTACGTATGTTAACGGCGACTTTTGTTCGATTATACGATAATATGGTCTCCATTTACTGTCTAATTTATTTGTATGTTGAAAGTTTTTGTAATAAACGGGGTCATTGATTTCGAATTTAATATCTGTCGTATTTTTATTCGCATAACCAGCTTGTCTACGTTTCGAATTTTGAATTTGGGCACATACCTTTTTAAATGATTTGTGTTGTTCTTCTAATATTATTTAATGATAATCTTCACCGTGATATTTACGTCTAGGCTTTAACAAGTTGTCTATTGGAAGAATAGGGTCTCTATTAAAAAGTAAGAAGAACGGTGTTTGCTTCGAAGTCTCGGATGTACTAAATCTCATTGCCGCTAAAGACATGTTTACATGTAAGTCCCATTGTTGTACATTTTCTTGAACCCGTTTGGACAGTATATTGTTAATAGTCCCATGTGAACGTTCGTTCATGCCATTAGCTGCGGGATGATATATTGTCGTCTTTACGTGGTCAATGTTCATTAATTTTAATGTTTCAGTGAATGCTGTGCTAGTGAATTCTTTTCCGTTATCAGTATAATTCTTATAGGACAACTATGACGACAATAAATCTCGTTCATAAACAGGTGTATTTTTCTGGCGATGCGAACGCTTCTATGTAACCTGAGAATTGATCTACGAAACATATATCTATTTCCGGAAAGCGTTTTCGGATATGGACCGCATATATCTAAGGAAACAACTTAAAACGGAAACGGCGGAAACGGCGGTATTAAGGTACCCGACGATATGGGAGTTTTAATTGCTTTTAAGTTTCTACTTTGACATATAATGCACTTAGATACATAATCATTCAATTCTTTGAACATTTTAGGCCAGTAATATTTCTCTTTTAGTGTCTGAAAAAGCCTTTGAGACCCAGGATGCCCGTTTTCATCATGGTATTGCTTGACAACTGAACCAGTCAGGTGTTTAGGTACAAAAAGCCTGAGAGTAGGTTCTTCATCTACGTTTGATATGTAGTACAGTATTGCATCAACCGTAATATATTTATCATCTTCACTCTTGTTATGTTTCCCTAATCTTAATCTCGCTTTAATCTCAGATATATGAGGGTCTTTTTCTTGTTCTATTTGCATATTAAGCCCTGATATGTTAACGTTCGACGCTGTGTCGTCGACTGGGAGTGGCTGCGGGGTAATAATATTATCAATTATTTTCTTGTGGTCAATGTTTGTGGAGTCGATTACATTAATTTCGCGTGTTTGGTCTTGTTTATTTATTTTCGAATTAATCGTAAAATGTTTATCGTTAATATCTAATTCTAGTTCTGTTTGATCGCATTGATTATTCTGTATTTTGGTTTTTGGAGGTCGGCTTAGAAAGTCGGCAATAATATTCTTTTTTCCCGGTATATATTCAATTTTGCAGTTGTAACCCGCTTTACTTAAGGCCCATAATTTTATTTTTTTGTTTTGCATCGGACATTCCAGTAGAAATTTCAACGGCCTATGATCAGTCTTGATAACAAATTCGGCGTTGTGTAAATAATGGTGTAATTTATTTAGACTGTAAAATATGCTGTAACATTCTTTTTCAATGGTACTATATTTGCATTGCGTGGGGCTTAATCTGTGCGATATGAAAAATATCGGCTTTTCGCAAACATAATCTCCGGTTTCGTTATTCCCGCATTTTTGAGTTAAACAAGCTCCGACGCATTTATCAGATGCATCAGTATACAGTATATAACCTTTTTTTGGATCAGGGTATGAAAGATAAGGAATTTGCGTAAATGAGTCTTTTAATTGTATGAAACTATCTTCGCATTGTTTTGACCATTAAAATGGGACATTCTTTCTCGTGAGATTAATGAGAGGCTCGACTACTTCCGAATACGATGGAAAGAATCTCCTATAAAATCCTGCTGCACCTAAGATAGATCGTACATCGCGCTTGCACTTTGGCCTTGGGAATTGTCGGATCGCTTCCACTTTTAACGGATCCGGCCTTATACCGTTTTGATCTATGATGAAGCCTAGGTATCTAGTCTCTCTTTGTAAGAATTGACATTTTGATAGCTTAAGCTTAAGGTTATGTTTACTGAGACTCTGTAGTATCGTATTTACGTGCGCTAAATGAGATTGCAAGTCAGGTGAAAATATTAGAATATTGTCTAGATACGCCACAGCGAAGCTCTCACAACCTTTGAGTACTTTATTAGCCAATTCTTGAAATATAGCACCGGCGGAGGAGGCACCGAAGGGCATAACATTAAATTGAAATAGACCCCTGAATCCCGAAGCAAAGGCCGTTTTTTTCTCTGTCCTCTTCCTTTATAGATATTTGCCAATATCCCGATATCAAATCTAAACTGGTGAAATATTTACTTTTACCTAATAACGCCAATATATCATCTATTAATGGTACTGGATAAGCAATTGGTTTTGTAATTTTATTAAGCTGTCTGAAATCGACGCAAAACCTTTTCTCGTCTTTATTATCTTTGTTTGAGTCATGGTTATTTTTCTTTTTATCTACTAAAACAATAGGGAAGCTCCACGGACTTCTTGATGGACTTATTATGTTTGCGGCTAGCATTTCGTCGATGGCTTTATCTATGAATACCTTATTGTTTAATGATGTTCGATACGGTTTCAATTTAATGGGTGGATGATCCCCTGTATCTATGGTAAATTCTATCGCTGAAGTTTGTGTTAATTCTAAATTATTTCTTGCGAAGAGAGTTCTGTGTTTTAAGAGTACCAGGAGAATATGTTCTTTTTGATCTTCATCTACACGTAAATCTGATAAGATTTCATCTTTAGATAAGCCTTATTTCGGCTGATTATTTTTGATAACTTCTTGTACTGAGCATATTTCATTATCATTTACCGATTTTATTCGCCCTATGGCACAGTGTCGTCTAAGCCTTATCGTTGTGTGCGTATTGTTTATAAATAAAATGGGAAATTGTCTATCACGCGTTGTCTTGACTACTGAATTAACAATTATTAAACCAGGTTCATTATCAAAGAAAGAATTGCTTATTCCATTAAATACATAATTTGTATTTGAACGTATGCAGTTTCTTTTAGCTTGAGCAAAGAGTCTATATGCAGTTTGTGGTTTTAACACAGTATGTCTAGTTAATCTCGCTATCGTTGAAAGGTGTACATCTTCTTCTAGAGGTACATAACAGTTATCAATCCTCAAACATCCTAAATCGAAGTACAAACGGACACCATTATCTTGTAAAAAGTCTCTTCCTAAAATAACATTTCTATTTATGTTACTTACTACAAAACACATGTGCTCTTTATATATGCTCCCTATTTTGAATCTCAATTTTACACTTCCGTGGACATGTAATGAATTTCCATTTACCGACTTTAGATTTACTTTTTCATTATCAGTGCTGGTTTGTGTTTTAACATATCATAAGTACGTTTACTCACGATGCTAACTTCAGCACCCGAGTCTATCAGGCTTCTAAATTGAAACCCACCTGTTGAAATAACACAAGAATTTGGACTACCACACAAAGCGATATAATATGTCTCGACTTTTTCATTCTTACCATAGACCCCTTTTTGGTAAGAATTTCCTAGTTTTTTCGATTAATGTACGTTTTTCTTTGAGTACATTCTCTACTAAAGTGTCCTAATTTACCACAATTCCAACAATCAATTTTATCTTTCCAATTTTTGTCATATTCGTTCTTGCGCCTGTTACCGTTTTGATCCATCGTATGACCGTTCCGCCCTACCGTATATGCACTTATCTCGCGTTGCCTACGGCGACAGATTTCAATAGAATGACCGTATTTCTTGCAATATGTGCAAACAATAGATGACATAATATAATCAATATCTGTCTGAATATTATCGGTCGTATGTGTGAATGTCAGAGTTTATTTACAGGTCTCGCTGCGTCTTCACGACAGCCTTATGTGCGGACCTGCCCCTGTGACCTGTCAGGGGAAAATATTTTAATTTTGAACCAAAGTAGGTCAAATTTACCCCAACTGCTCGGGTTTTCGCCAAAGGTTTATTATTATTAATATTACTATTTTTAATACAAATACACTAGTGCACAGTGGCCAATGAGACCTTATCGTTCACTAGTATAAAATAAATAAAAAAATAAAGAAAAAAAAACAGGAGGAGAATTATATTACAATTATAAAAAACGTTAATCATAGTAGACCCGTTATAATATAAAATAGATAAATGATTAGGAATATCTTTCGTTAAGTGTGCAAATTTTGTCCTATTATAACCATAATTAGTATTGTTATCATCATCATCATTAACCCCAACTTCATAATCATCACTAACATTAACATAACCATCATTCTCATCATAACCATTATTATAATCATCATTATAATTATTATTATTGATTATTTTTTGTTTATGGTTTGTTTACGAAATTGTGTGTGATTGTATAGGGCTCTCCGCCCCAGGAGAGGTATACGTGGGGGTTCGAGCAGGATACAGGAAACGCCCCACTTCCAGAGGCCTTCCTGGTTCTTTAAAGTGCCCGGTGTAGAGCACCGATACACTGCACCCCCGTTTAACGTCCCTCGCGGAAGACATGTGAGTCAGTTAGGTTAGGATTAACAGTATTAGTAAAACCATTTAAACACGCACACACCAATAACCAGATATATGACCAGTGAGTGAAAATCTAGCATATTGCAGAGTAGGTATACAGCTTCTTTCCTAATTTAGACTGTTTTCTCGTCGCCCATATATATCAATATAAAGAAGTGAAACTCCAGCTGCTGGAGCAGTATTAAATTTTCATTAAAAATATCATGCACTATAAACCAGATAATATGAAGAATATAAGAGAGCATGCGATTAACAAGAGAAAAAACGCCATTGTTGGTTTGGTTGGGTTTGCATTCATGGGTGAATTAGAATTTCCTAACTTATTCATTTAATACTCCTGTCATATAACGGGCTCTGTTTAAACTACACAACGGGAAAGCATCATCTACACTACAGTAGAGAAAACAACAATAAAAACCGTCACCATTTTTTTTTTGTTATGATGGGTGGGTCATTTCAACAGAGCCAGAGTGCACGGACAAGTTGGTATTTCGCCAGGCGCGCCCTACTAGCCCTGCCGACGCGCTCCACCCAACATGTTTTGTTAGTGTGGATATGGGAAAAGTTTACTTGTCATATTTATTTACAACATTATTTACAACTATAGGGGTTGCACTGTGAGTAAAAGCGATTTGCCCACTTGCGCCTCAATATCTTCCGACATTGCGTGGACGTACGTTATCTGTGTGCTTTCCCCTGCCTTCGTGGTCGGTGGCTGTTTACAGCTTGAGAGAAGGAAAAAGAGGGTCTCGCGGAACCCTGGATTGTGTTATCTAGAGCGATATTTGGATTTAAAAGAAGGATTAGAGCTTATCCATAGTGGTCGAGAAAGGCCGAGTGACATATGTATTAAGGGGAATGTACCCTCCCGTCGTTGAAAGGCTGAGTGACCTGCGTGTTGGGGAAAACGTACCCTTCCGTCGTTTTAGCATTGTGTGTTATTGGTGTAGGGAGTAGGTTTGAAGGTAGACCCTCATGTGATCCTACCTTAGCGAGTTGGTCAGCATGCTCGTTTCCCAAAATACCTACGTGACTCGGAATCCAAATAAATTTAATTGAGATGTTTTTAGTTATTAATTTAGAGATTTTCTTTAACAACGAATATATTAATTCTGGTCGCGTTCTGGATGTACCTGCTTTTAACGCTTGCAAAGCGCTGAGTGAATCAGATATAATTACGTAATTAAATAGTTCATGCGTTTCTAATTCGTTCAGCCAATTTAGCGCGCTGTTTATTATGGCTAATTCACATGTAAATATAGTCAGGTGTTTTGTGTATTTTACTGTACTGTGATGGATGACAGCATTTTGAGTGTTATATACTACATGTGCGGCGCAAGCTAATTTGTGTTCGTCATTTTTGCTTCTATCGGTATATATTTGGATGTAATTAGAGTAGTTATTTGTTATGTGAATTTGGGCTATAGAACCGTTTTCGGGGTCGTTGTCGGATTTTTTTATCAGAGTTGTTAGTTGCAAGTCGATGTCAGGTCTGGAGAGTGAGCTAAGGCTATAGTAAGTGGGTGCTTGTGTTATAATTTTGTCAGTTTTATAGTAACTGCCTAACGTTCGCACTTTCTGTGCATACGGAAGTCCGAATCGCTTTTTATGTTTTGTTTTAAAATAAGCTGGATCTTCCGTAACACTCTCATTTATTGGAAGGTTGCTTCCCATAGAGGCCGTTCGCGCGCGATATTTCAATTGGTTAATATCTCTTTGTTGATTAAGTTCGAGCATTCCACATTCGATATGTAGTGCTATGGTGCTTGTTGTTTTTCGTGTACCGGTAATAATTTTGAGTGCTGTGTTTTGGATAACTTGCAGTTTGTTTAATAGTGAGTCGCTAGCAGAGTGGTATGCGATGCTACCGTAGTTTATTTTTGCCCAGATAGTGGCTTTATATATGCGCATGAGGTTTTTTGTCAGTTCCCCAGTTGTGTCTTTGGATTGCTTTTAGAAAATTTAGGTCCTTTTGACATCTAGTAATTAAGTTAAATATGTGGTCTTTCCATGTTAGTTGTTTATCGAATGTCATTCCTAGGAACGTTATGTTATCGAGGAACGTGGTATGTCGCATAGCGTGAGTTGCGGGATTTCGTTATATATTTTAGATTTGCGTGTACTAGCAGGGAATAAAATGGCTTGATTTTTTGTTGGATTTATAAGAAAACCATAAATTTTGCTCCAGTTTTCAATCGCAGTTAGGGCCGCTTGTATTTTCTGAATGGCTAAAGTCGGTGATTTAGATGCGGCCCATATCGCGCTGTCATCTACGAAGAGGGATAATTGTATTTGGTCGATACAGTTTTTAGAGTTTTGCTCCTTTATTGCTGTTTCAAGCGTGTTCATAGCAATTGAAAAAATTATCGGCGACAGTACACTATCTTGGGGGCAACCATTAACAGTTTCCACAGTCTCGGAGGTTTCACCGTTTAATCTCACCTTAATTTTACGGGTTTTAAGGAACGCTGCTAGCCATTTAAGCATGGTGCCCTCTATTCCTAATTCATAAAGAAGCTGAATGGCATGCTCATTCCATAATTTATCAAAGGCAGCCGTGAGATCCAAAAAAAAACGGCTACCACTGTCTGACCGAGAAGTTGTGCTTTTTTATATCGGCTTCTAAGCGGGCTATATGATCTTCGCAAGAATGGTTTGATCTGCAGCCTGATTGAACTTGAGCAATTTTGTTGTGTTTTTCTAGGTACGCGCAGAGTCTCGGTTTTTATCATTTTCTGCATAAGTTTGGTAAAGGTAGAGGTAAGTGAGATGGGTCGATATGAGGCTGGGGAGTCTTTTGGTTTATTTGCTTTTATGATTGGAATAATTATGGCCTCGTTCCATTGGTCGGGAAGAGTACCTTCGGTCCAAGATTTATTGAAGAGAGTTATTAGTTCTTGTTTCGCGGATATCGGCAATTGTTTTAGAATTTTGTAATTAATGTTATCGTCGCCCGGTGCGCCATTTTTGCAAGTTAGGAGAGCCGCTTCGAGTTCAAACAGACTAAATGGAGCATTGTATTTGGGGATTTTGCCCTGGTCGGTAGATTGTAGCCAGTCAGGGAATTCATTTTTAAGAATTTGTTTTATTGCTTTAAAAGTTTCAGAGTAACCTTCGTCACTGCTTATGTTTTGATAATGCTGGACCATCGCCGAGGCTTTATCTGCATTAGTAACAAGAATTTGGTTATTTACGCGGAAAATAGGTGTTATAGTTGGAGGTCTGCCTTGCATACGACTTACGTGATCCCATAGTTCTTTACTAGTTGTTTTATATGAAAGGGTATTACAAAATTCATTCCAACTATCTGTTTTTGCCTTTTTAATTACCTGTTTGACTCTTATGCGGGCTTCTCTTAATTTTTCATAGTTAGGTCCTGTTTTGATGCGGATACATTTGTTCCTACATTTTTCGCGATATCTAATGGCGTCATCGCATTCCTGATTCACCATGGAACTGAGCGTTTAATTTTTGGGGGTTTGTTGTTCACTACAGGGATGGAATTATCAAGCGCTGTCTTAAGTTTGGTCACATAAGATTTAAAGTGGGTATTGATATCAGTGTTATCTTGATTGTGGGTGAATTCGTTATCACACTGAGTTTTAAAGTTATTCCGTTGCTCAGGTGAGGCTTTGTTAATTTTCCATTTGTGTTGTGTGGACGGAAGGGTATTTTGTACTTTAAGCTTAAGGTTTATTATTATCGGAACATGGTCACTGTCAAAAAAATTATCAATAACGTTCAATTCGCTTACTGGTTGGAGGTGGGATGAAATAAGGGCAAGGTCGATCGCGCTATCACGGTGATCTTCGCAGTCAGCCAGTCTCGTTACTTGGCCGTCGTTAATGAAGTTAATGCTGTTATCATTAAGAAATTTCAAGAGATTATCGGCATGATCGTCACATCGTGGTTCGCCCTCAGGGTTCCAACAGGAGTGTTTTTAGGTGAAATCTCCAACAATAATATTACTATTTCTGTAAGTCATTTTTTGAAATATTTTAGAATAGTTTTTGGTGGTATTATCTTCAGTTTGTGCATATACGCATTGAATACGGTATGATTGGTGTTTAGTCATGTAAAGTGTGATGGCACGTGATTCAATGGGGCTTTCTTGGTTGACTTCTATTTTAGTAAAAGATATGCCCTCTTTTACGTAAATTGCTACTCCAGTGCCTATCATTTTGTCTCTTTGTTTAAACCTAACTGTAGGTTGGTACCTTTTGAGATGAACTCGGTGAGTGCTTTTGAAGTTGGTTTCCTGTAGGCAGATTACATGTACTTCGTTTTTGTTAATATAATTTTGTAATTCGTACATTTTTTCATTTTGTTTTCCTATCCCTCGGGCGTTCCACGACATGACGGTTAGGTTTGTTAGGTTATAATTATGTTCAGTCGCAGACATTTGAGGGCTTTAGGATGTAATAATGCCTCTAGGAAGTATGAATTATTTCTTTATCTAGTTAATACAACTGCCTAATAGTAACCGTAAATGTTCCTGGCGAAGGCCGGAAAAGGGGGGGGGCGCCTGTGTGCCATGCTCCGTGATTTGGCTGGTATAGCATTGTATGGGTGCGCATAGCCCTATGATAGTGACATTGTTTGTGGCTATTATATGGCCATTTGTTGTAGTAATAGCAGTAGGGTTGTTGTTGGTGGCGCTGGCGTGTTTGTGTGAGATGATTGTGGTTGATGATAGTTTGTTTGCTTCGTAGTTGTTGGGATTGCTGGCTGATGGCGGATGCTTGCAGTTGCTGCTGGGATTCTGGTAGTGTTGTTGTTGATGATGTTTGTAGTTTTGTGTTTGATGTAGTGGGGTCATTGCTGGGGTCAGGGTCGCTATCGCTCAGTTTATCTTTCAGAATAGCTAGGATTTCTAATTCTGTTTTACTGACTAGAAGTTTTGCTAGGTTCTCTAGATTGGTAGGTTTGGCATTCGTATGGATATTATTAATGTATTTGTTTGTTTCATTAAGGTTTTTTTCCTGAATCTTCATTACGTACTTGAGGTAAGTGGGACAATTTTTATAAGCCACGCCATGATTACCGTTGCAATTCGCACATTTTTTGTTAGTTCTGTTTTGACACGTGTCATGGGTGTGATTTCCCGCACAATGGGGGCATCTGACATTATTCTTGCAATTTAGCTCGGCGTGTCCGAACATCTGGCATTTCGCGCACCTGATGTAAGAGTGCAGCGCGGGCTTAACGTTAAGTCCAAGTAATTTGGTTGGCGCGTTTTCGGTTTTGAATGCGACGGTAATAAAAGTATTATTTACCTTACTATGGACAGATTCTACTTTTTTTTGGCTTGTAATTCTTGCTTGATTTTGGTAATGTTCGCGCTTTTTGGAACATGGATAATTCCTTTCGCTTGGGGAGATTTTACTGTTAATTTAAAATCGTATTTGTTTCTGTTGTAGGAGAATTTTTCGGCTTTGTTAAGACAGTCTTTACGAACACTAAATATCAGACCTTTGTTAATCTCGTGTAGTGGCCGCGCGACCTCGCTCCCCATATACTGAAGAAAAGCTTCCCCGATGGCATTTGCCTTGTCGCGCGGGAAAATAATGCCCACCGTCGTGAGGGTGACCGTAAACCATAGTGCCTGTTCGGGGCCTGATTTGAAGGGGCCAGTATGGGTCCTTTTTTCAGAATGGGGTTTTTCATGGGATGAAGGGTTAGGGTTGGAGAGAGGAGATAAGAGCTTCCCATTACATGACTTGTTTGCCTGAGGGGAGTCAAATGAAGCATCTCCAGCGCGGGTTATTTTGCTGGATTTTGCCTTTTGTGCCCTTTTTGATTTAGGCTTTTCAGAGGTCTTAGCGGCGGTTAGAGTGATTTTTCTCATCATTTTTTTAGAATTACTGATTACAATCGAAAAGAGTGTTACTTTCGCCGATTGGAGTCTAATTCCTTTATTTGTTAATTGGCCCTATTTGGTAACGTATTGAGATAGATATGCCCCTAAATGTTGTTTGTTCTGATACTGCAAATACTTGTTTGGAAGTGTTAAAAAAGCGATTTGCTAATGTTTCGTATATATCGCGCGCGCGAGTTGGAGATTGTAATTAATACCTTTTATTATTACAATTATTATTATTTATTATATTTTTTGTTAAGGACGCGTATTTCTTGCGTAATTACCTAATAAGTGTTAATAGTTAATAGAGCTTGTTTTGGAGGATTCGCTAGGAGTGATAATTGCACAGATGTCTCTAGCCCAAATTGATCTTAATTGGGCGATGAAAAATCCTTTGTTCGCTTTTTTGGCTAGCTATGGAATGTGGAGGTAATTAGAGGGTCTATTCAGCAAATTTTCTTAAGTAGATTGGATTGCGTTTACGTAAATTGATAGATTTTAGGCTCCACAATTTTACCACAATTATAATGTTCTTTAAATTATTATGTTTTATCCGAATATAATACTTTACCTACTTTTATTAGCTACTATGCGGGGTATGTATAATTGTAGTCGTCAGTGCCTACTAAAATCTGTACAGACTTACTACTTTCCCGTTGACGCACCCTTCTTCTTGGTTCGATATCCCACCAATTACACCACAAAATATTTATAGAATTCGAAGCAATTGCACTAAGAGATTTAGTTTTACCTGCTATCTGGATACCCTACTAATTACCTGTCATATAGATATTGTTTTAGGTTTGATAATATAAACACGTGATTAAAGAGAAATAATTTAATACATTATTTTAAGTCCGATTTGTTAAATACGTTCTTTACTAGCTACTATTATTATTTGCTGGTTATTTTCACAAATGCACTTTCCTGATTTTAACACTTTTTCCCAGATTTAGCTCCAAACGAGAGCTCCAAATTTTATGTAGTATTCACTTTTTTAGAATTAACTTTAATATTAACCTAAATAGATTTTATAGTTAATCCGAATTTAATCCTAATCCAAATTATCCGATTTATCGACACGTCCTATTCGCACGTCCTATTCGCCCGGCAGTCAAAACGAGAATGTGATATTATCGGTCGTAATGTTATCAAGTCCATTTATTTGCGATCGTAACTCAAATCTAGCTCTGATACTTTTCTCCTGTATTGCGCTTTTTAAAGCATTTGATAGGGTTGCATGATTTTCGCGCATTAATTTAAGTCTCAAATAATCGTGCGATAATCCGTCGATAAAAATTTCTACTAACTGTTTTTCTATATAGTCTAAATTTCCTTCAATATTTTCGTATGCATCAGTCGCAAGAGATAAAAGTCGCTCAGCGTATATTTGAACATTTTCGTCGGTCTTTTGTTTAGTCGTCTTTAATAGTGAGAAAGCATATTGTGGGTCTTGAATTTCCGCAAATCTTAATTTAAGCTGTTCCTTTAAATCTGTCCATGTCCCTGTCGTATCATCAGTCAAAAAACGTTGTATGTAATCACTAACAAGCCCTTTACTAGATTGGTAAGCAACAAATTTTAATTTATTCTCATCTAAATTGGTAAGCGTTCCGTATTTTTCTACATTTTTGATCCAATTTTTAAATTCTTTTGAATTTCCATCAAATGATTGTACAACCTGTGAAATAGTCTGAGTGCTTATGGCCGTTTTAACATCTTTAATTTGTTCATTGAAATTTTGAAATAATTCAGGGATTATTTGATTTGCCATTTTGATACAAGCGTTAGGAAATAAAACAGTCACTCACCGGAAGTTGTCGAATATGATCGGTCTGATTTCGTTGTTCCCGGCTCACGGTCGCTGTTACTGGTTACAGAAGTTGCCGAAACGGAGTTTCTTCGCGTTGTTTTTCATGGCTTCGTAATCGTAAGTGGAAGTATTTCTTTGTTCGAATCCTTGGTTCACGAGCACCATTTAACGTCCTGTGTCACGTAATCGTTCATAGTTCATGGACGACACATAATTACTAGCAATGTTCATTACTCTTAAATTACTGGTGTGTGCCTATCATTCGATATCTTGTTATGCGCGTATTGCTAAGATGACGAGTTTTGCATTAACTACCATTTTCTCATGTCACGCATGGGACAAGTCGGTCCCTCTCTATTATTGTTTGTTTCTCTGCATAATCTAGGATAAAATGTTCAACACGCCATGTATCAGTTTCTAGTCCAATTTAATGTCTAACATACTTAATATTTTCGATTATACAATTACAGTCTGATAGCTACATGAGCGTATCTTTCTCGATCCGTGCGCCTCCAAGTCTAAACGCTAACTCTTCGTTTCCCTCTAACATCTGCCCCGTGAAACTCAGTTATGAATCCCATTGGTCAGTGTTATACGTGCTTGTTGCTGATTGGTTGAATTACAACCTAGGACTGGGTATGTACACGCTAATCAGCATTGTGATACAAATAAATATAGAGAATACTAGGTTAGCGTTGAATACAGAGAAGTTTATGTTGCGAGGCTTAGAACGCCGGAAGCGCGAGCCTTGGCGAGCTTTTTCGGTGTTCGAGCCGAGCAACATAAACTTCTCTGTATTCAACGCTAAACCTAGTATTATATTTATCCCATTTGATTTTTTCAACGTGACATTTAACATAAATAGATCTAATAACCATAACAATAATTTTAATTCAGACATAAAAGCGCTTAAAATCTAACAAATGTAACCATGCGTAGTGATATACATGTATTTGTTCTGGTACGCAAAATAGTCTTTAAAAAAATTCACACACACACTGTAAAACAAGTAAAAATATCACCATATGC
Organism: Dreissena polymorpha; assembly: GCF_020536995.1. Lineage (NCBI taxonomy): Eukaryota > Metazoa > Mollusca > Bivalvia > Myida > Dreissenidae > Dreissena > Dreissena polymorpha. Next base: position 104,670,899 of record NC_068358.1, read on the forward strand.
CTACATTCAATTTTACGCAGTATGCGAATTTTAACACATTACGACCGCGAAAAGAAGATTTTACTTTACTATAATTCATTTTATTTTCGAAAGAAAATGATCAAAATCCAATATGGCGGCGATTGCTCCTGACAAAATGCTGTCGATGTCAACATACATGAACACCATCGACGACCTAGTTCTGGCTACCATAACTTTAAATGTCGCTTTTATGATTTTTGACTGGCGCGACTTTGTACAGGTCTGTCATTAATAAATAAACTGTACGCTGAAGTTTCTTTAGCTATCGAAGACCTTGACAATTTTGACGAGTAAACAGACAATTGCAGCGACTGACCATTTATTTGACAAAATATACAGGGCAATACGTTTTCCGACTTCGGACGACGAATTTAAGGACGCGCAGAACGTGTTTTTAATATAATGTTATGGGTATGCCGTGTGTGATCCGATGCATCAATGGCGCCCATGTTAAAATCATTTCCCCGAGAACAGGAACGACAAAAGTACAAACAAAAATCAAAACACGTAAGAACTAGTATCTTACCTTTAATTATCCTTTAAAATCCATCTAATAATCCATTTAACTCAATAATTGACGATTTTGCATCTAGGGTCTTTAATAATTATTTAAGCATAGTTAAATAAAGACCCTTATGCCATTCTATCACTTTATTCAAATGAGTTTATGAACGCGATAAACTTTCTTCTTCGTCACACGCTACGTCATGTACACTACATTACTGCTGTTCAAATGAACCGGAGCAGTTTATCTAATAATAGCCGTTGGTAAACTCGGTGGCATTTGCAGATTTCTGCATACAAACATAATTATGTTTAAACTTGCACAATGTTTTATTTATCTATGGTAAATGCCCTTATTGTACGAGAAAATAATTTAATATATAAATACACAAAGAATGGAAAACATTCCAGTACACAACAGATAAATAAGTAGCAAATACCCGTGTACAAAATGGGACGTTCCCAATTCCAGTGTGGTGCTATTTTTACCATCTTATACTTTACACAGCTCTATGCCTAATGTGAATTAAATAGGAAAGCAAACATAGCAGATTATTCATGTGCGATATGTGTATGGCTTGTTATACATTCTTAATATTTAAGTTAAATGTCAAAAGTATATGCTTTGGTTATAAACAATGCACATTACACGAAATAAGGAAAATGTGATCAATTGACAATTCAGATATGTCGACATACAGTACATGTAGAAAACATGTGAAATAAGTCGCGTTTATAATAAATCGTCAAAAAAATGGGGAAAATGACGCAATAAGTATGTCATTTTATGACGCCATCAATCAGCTGATTCATTATACGGATGGCGAAAAATTATGTCATATGACTAGATTTAAAGGTTGAAGGTCGTATAATTTTGAAGTTTTGTCGACTTTGTTATAAATAAAAAAATACCAACACAAAAATCGTGTAATTTCATATTTTATTTCAACATTTCTTTTGGTGAATATGTCTTATATATGTTTTTCTGCAAAATATGCACATTTTCTTCTAATGGGTGACCTTAAAATTCGATCAATGAACCAAACAATATCGAACTAATTTTAGCGCATATCGCATGACGTCATTTAAAAAGTAGTCCGTGCACGCGACAGGTATATTCCACAGTGTTGAATACAAGCAAGTATATTCCACAACGTGTTATACCGTCAATGTCGCGGTGAAAATGGGATAAAATGCAAATACAGCATAAGGCTTGTGTCAACAGCATCGTTCCCCCTTTGTTGTTAAACATACACCAGATCCAAATATTAAATCTTTTGACCGTCATGCATACTCGTCACTGATATACTTGTCAATATTTCGTACATAAAGAAAACCCAAATATTTCACCCAATTTCACATCATTATTTGACAATACACTTTGAAATTCGATACTATACGTTGTGCTGAAAAACTCTACTCTTCAATCATTGATCACTTCACCGATCAGCTCAGCGTTGTGTCCTTTTGAAATTGCTCTATTGATATTTGTTGAATTTCAATACGATCGTTTCTACTTCGCAATATATTGAAACAGTCCAATATTGTCGTCGGAATATCGAACACGTACTGGTAAGATTATGTTTATGAACTGTTTTTGATAGATTTATTTCATATAAGTTCGCCGTTACGCAGTTATGTTTGTGCACATTATGTATGTTATTTTAAGCCAATGGTTACACATTCAAATAAGGTTAAACTATTGCAATTTACAATTGACGTTTTAATATGATCCTTTTCAAGAGGAAACGGCACAATGACGCCATTTACGAAAAAATCCACATAAGAAAACGTGTGTACATTTATAGATTAAGCGGTGACACAAAAACCTTTTTTATATGTTACTTGTTGTATGAATGTCTGTGTTAGGTTTAAGTTATTTTTCAGATTTATTTTAACGTTTATGAAAAAGCTAAATGACGTAATTATTGATGTTGCTTAAAATGTATTATAGAATGTATTTAATGTATTAACGATCGTTGCTTATTGATTCAATACTTGACTCGCAATTTACACCAACAATATTTCAGTAACATGCAGTGCGTTTATTTTTTTCAGATGTGCAGCCGTAGGTTCTGCTCACGGAAGAACTGTAATGACTCGAAGCTGGTTAAATTAGTGCGCGCTTATACAGATGTAAATCTTGTTAACCATGTTCCATACAAAATACGATGGTTTTGATGATCCTTTTCCAGATGGAAGGGTGTTTCCTGGCCCATTGGTTATAGGCTGTTTCTCTGTCGATGGAACAGGAACGCTGACTTTTGACAACACCAAGATGCGCTATCTTAAACTGCCAAATGCCCACGAACAAGTAAATTATGACTTGAATGAGGGTTACATCGACATTACAAAAGAGCCAGACGAAAAAAAAGATAATATTGACTACGTTTTGAGATGGTTGAATCAACAACGTGAAGGGTAATGATGAATGTTTCTTTATCACATAACATGTTGGTGTTCAATTTCACCCAAGAGGTTCCTATCATAAACCACGTCGGTTTTTAATCCAAAATTGTTATGCCTATGAAAAAGTTGTATTAAAAAGGCACAAATAAAAACAAGAATTTCTCTAATTATAACGTATCGGGAGTTTTATTTTTCATGTTTTACTTGCGTGTTGTAGAATCGTTCATCAAATAATATACAGTGTCGCGTGTGTGTGTTTTATGTTTTGTCTTCCAGTTATAGAAAACGATATAAACATATGTTATGCGTGTAGATACTGACCATGTACATCGTATATACATACATTCATTAACAAGAGAGTTTACAAGACTTACTAAGCCATTAGTTGGCAATCCAACATACATTTTAAACCAATTAAGGAACATATTAAATATTGATGTGATAGAGTAAATGTTACTGTTGCATTTTTTTAAAAGAGGGCATAAAATGGTAGGTATATTGCATGAAGAAACAGAATAAGTTTGTTAGATAGCACGTCTGTCTTTAATAAGTATGTAGTATACTTGTAATAAAGAAATGAATATTTTACGATGCCCGAACGATGATTAGATAATGATGACTTATTCAAACATTTTCACTTAATCCCAATATTGTAATATTTACTTTACAGAAGGGTAGAGCATGGATACGAGTCGGCTAGTCCTGGTCAATGTATTTCCGTAAATAAATTGAAAGATGTTTTCGTCTGTCGACGGAAATTCTTAGAAACGCTGATTAGCACACCCTTTGAGGAACAACAGGGCTGGAAACTGTCTGTTATCGTCCATAATGACACCATTTACATGTGCCAGATTGGAGGCGAAACGGTACCCGTTCCAAATTCAAGCGTCGAACTGTGGCGAAAATCTTGCTTTTGGGGATGGAAACTGAGACAATTCATAACTGCTGGTATTTATATTAGCCGTAAATGTCTTTCTTAAATAAGAGTTTTAAGGTCAATTTCAGTTTTTGTTCTTACTCGTTAACATTTGAAGTCACATTATAAACAATAATCAAACAAACACAGCAGTAAACATAGCATTCGTCCAATGGAGTCCCATAGTGTTATACAATACAAGATATAATAAATCAAATCGTTTGGAGTATTCGCCATCATTCCCAAATTCATGTCACACGCCTACAAGCACACAAGATCTCTATAATACTTGCATAATCTAGAGACGCTTTCGATCAGACGTTTTCAATCCTTAGTTACTGCGACTTTGTTGTAAAAATTGTTTCTTGAATTTCAATAGAAATATTAAATGAATTTTACAAATAATGTTCAACAGTCAAAAATGTATATATAAACAGCTATGACAAACATAGATGACTTTCAAAGTGCATTTAAACTTCAGATACGTGTTTTGCATTTACCTTTTTAAGGCCATTAACCCACATTTAATCATTTTTAGTATTGTTCGATTTCTGGTGGTTTGTAAGATTTCTTCTAGGCATTTTTGGAGTATGGTCATGTTTTAACACTTTAATTCCTAACTGAGTAGCATTGACCGTCCAAAAGCAATAGTTCAAGTTCTTTTTCCTATGTATTGTATTTCTTACTTACCCTAAATAAATTACTTTCGGATGACAATACAATTTTCTTTACTCATTATGTCTATGGGGTTTGAATAATTCTCTATTGTATGAATAATATATTCTTCATGCGTGAGTCCGCGAAGATTCTACAATAAATATATAGAGAGAGACAAATTTTGATAATATATATTACCTTTTAGATGAGTTTTGTTTACTACATAATAAAAATTAACAGTTTTATCAATCGGAGAATAGCCATTTTATAGATGGCAGATCTATAGATTTTTGAAAAAAAACATCATCCAACTACACCACTTCTATCCGACTTGATTACCTCTGCAAATCAACCGCATATATAAATAAGAAAAAAAAAGAATTAAGCTTAACCTTAAGCTTTATCATTGTAAGGGGTTTAATCCCTTCGTTATATTTACAGATGACCGGGGTGGTAATCCAGTCCCAACCCGACCATGCAACCCCCTCGAAGAGTTCGATACGGTGAATAAGCTTGAAATTCAAAACCACACATTAGGTTTGTAAACAACTACTGCGTACATAAGTTTATGAACGTTATTATTCAACACTCCTTTCATTCAAATGCCAGTTTTTTTAATTCCAGTGCATCCGTTTTTTCAACTGATAAATTTTGCGACATTAAATAATTTTATTTTGTATGGTTAGTTTATAGCTCTGAAATTGCCGCATTCGACGATGAAAAGCAGAAATACGTGAGCATGAAAACATGCAAAAAACCCACAGATGTACGCCAAGACAAGAATTTTACAAGGTAAAAGTAACACCTAATATGTATACCTATATTTAAACGACCACTATGTTCAAGTGATTAATTTTAGTATTATGATTACCCTGTAAATATTGTAATCGTATTTGGAGAAGTATGAAATACTTAAATATATTATTCCACTATAATTATTTCCACACCGATATTTAAAGATTCAAGCTGCAGCAGTGGTGGGCATATTGCCAGTTGGGAGGTGTTTCAGGAGTACATGTGGGATACAGAGATGACAATGGCATTGTTACTAGTCTGAAATACATGTCCATTAATGACCTCCTCCGATATAGAAGGGTATAGTTAAAGCATTGTTTATTGTATAACTACAAGTTATTACCTGTCATCACACAGGTATCCTACAAAAAAAATATAACAACAACTTGAATCGCAAAGTATAAACGTCTAAAGATATATATTATATCTATATATTAATATCCAATCGTTTTATGTCACTTAAAAGTAACAAGTAGTATACCTTTTTTACTGTATCTCCAAATACATAAAGCAAACCAGCGAACAGAGAAAGTTTGACTCAAAAAATAATAGATGAAACTCTTTCCGTCGCAAAGTTATTACATGATATCTTATCAATAGAGATGGAAGGACAATATATGCTACCACTTTCTTGACGGGTTTCTTACATGGATGAAAGCTGTTATCAAGAAGTCCAGACCCGGGACGTGAGTAGCTAGATTCGTTATCATGGTATCAGAAAATAAATGTTATCAATACAATAGTAATACTTTATATATTATAGATTTGTTTTTAATAGACTTGCGAAATGTGTGTTTCATTTATTTTCATTCTTTAAAACGTTCACATATTCCTGCTGTTTTGTAAGCTATACTGTTGCCAATTAATTCTTAAGTTGTTTTCTCTGTTTTGTTTGCAGTAAGGTCCATTTGTTTGAATATTTTCCCGGGGATAAGAAAAAAAATTATGAGGATTCGATAATTCGATACAGTCCACAGCTTAACGATGAATTCAACTTCCTTCCAAGCTGGTTTACCGAGGAATAAATGTTTATCTAAATGAACTAAGTATTCGGTGTGTGTCTACATTAGTTTGTTCTAAAGACAAATCAGTAGTGAATACCAAAAAAATATAGCGTAGATTATTAAAACATACAATAAAAACAAACGTGTGCTGTTCCCTTTTATAAATTGAATTGTAGGTTTTGTTTACGAGAAGGATATTTATGTAATCATAAAACACTTGCCTCGTGAATGGTTTGACATTTAATTTCTCTATGAACCGAACCTTTCCTCCAGTTGACTTTAACATGTAGATTAATTTTGTGAAATATCAATATAGGAATTGAAATGATCTTTTAATTGTCTCTGCTAAATTTGGAAAATATGGTATTTCAATTTATACTTAATTTTTGTCTGTATTTACTGGAAAAGGCTTGTTTTCTTATTGTTTCACTATGCCATTTTCATCTGTTATTACAATTCATATTTACTTTTTTTGTCTACACACACTGAGATTTATTTGTCTTTTTTTGTTTTGTTTGTGTTTTTGTTGTTGTTTTGGGTTAGTTTTTTTACTTTTCCTATTTTCTTTCTTACACAAAATCACATGCCAATGAGTTATTCTTAAAGGGTGTAACTGATTCAACGAGATTACAAATTGTGTACCTTAACGTTACCTGATTCAACGAGAGATCAAATGTTTTCTTTACAGTTATGTAAGCTCCATCAGAGATATGTTTCTCGCCTGTTTAAGCAAATGGTTCCTTATGCCATTTTCATATGTTATTACAACTCATATTTACCTTTTTATCTACACACAATTGGTAATGTATTTTTTTTCTTTTTATTTTTCCTATTTTTTCTTTCTAACACAAAAAACACATGCAATTGTGTTATTATTTAAGTGTGCACTTAATTTAATGTGATAACAAATTATGTACTTAATACTCATGTAATCTCCAACAAATAGTATGCTCTTGCCTGTAACTTGTTTTGGCAAAAGTAGTATTTACACCCATAAGAGCGTATAACATACAAGAAAATTCACATTTTCTAATAGACATTTTCAAAAATGTATTTATACTACTTAAACATTGTTGTATGCAGGTTTCATATCTTTAATTGCATTACATTATTGTGTTACTTTGCATATAATTTATGTATTTGTTTGCAATTTTGAAATAACATTTTGTTGAGAAAAACAAGGAAAATAAAATTATTAACATAAATTTCACATAAAGATCCTAATACCGTTAATAATGTGTCTATTTAAGCATCATATTATTTTAGTGCATTTTATTAATTCCTCTTGCGCGACAGAATTTAAGCTCCTTATTGGTGGTGTAAACTTGTGATATACAAGTTTAATGTTACTAAATAAATTATAATTGAATAAGAGCAAACGTTTATGAATAATTAACATCAATGTAAGTTTAAATAATAATAGACTGTATTGCATGCTGTTTGCTTCATTGCCTCAGTAATACTTACTAACGTATTATAAAATGCATCTCCATCATTTGCATTTCTTTGGCCTCGTCATTGAATAACTAAAATTTCATATGGAAACGTATAGTGTTTGTAATTCGTTAGCTACACATTAATATAATAGTGTATGTTCTTATTTCCTGGAACTGAAACTCATCCTTTTAAATTTCCGTTGCTTAAAAGAGGGTTTGTATCCGTATAATGGTTTGGCTGGTATTCATTGAACTTTTTTAACCCTAATAGAATCGTAAATGTTTTGAAACAATTCAACAAAACAAGAACGCAAGTTAAATATGGCAAATAAGAATAGCAGGTTGGTTCTGTACTGCTGCTAGGCGGCAAATATATGTATATATAAACTTCCTCAGTTATTTTAGATTGGTACAAATAAGAAATCAGAATAAGTAATATGATTGTCGGAAAAAAATATACAGTTAAAACCAGTCACACAACTTTTGAAAAGTAAATATATTCTTATAGTATTGCTATCTTCGTCTCATACATTAACCCGATGAATATAAGTGAGTACGAGTTTTAGACACGGCACATCTGACTTCATGTATATACTAAAGACTGTTGTGTGTATTCTTATACTTTCGTCGTTTATAAAACCAAATGGCCTTTAATGAACGGACTTTTCTGATCTAATCATAAGCTCAAATGGGAAGACACTGTAAATAGAGAACATGGTCAAATACGCGCAAATGGGGGTAATAAACTTCGGAACTATAGGCAGTTTAAGACAGAATTCACTGTAGAGCCATACGTCAAGTGTCCTACGATAAGTCGAGCACAACGTAGTGCCTTGGCAAAATTCCGCTGTGGCGTTGCACCTCTTCGTATAGAAACAGGACGGTATGAAGGTTTACAAAAAAAATGAACGATATTGTTTTATCTGTAAGACGTGTGTCGAAAGTGAAGAGCATGCCCTAATGATGTGTCCGCTATATGAAAATATAAGATCCAATTTAACAGAAAGTGCTCTTCTGGTAAACCAACATTTCAACGCATTTAACCCAAGAGAGAAAATAAACATCTTGCTGTCAGATGACCGCATCATTAAACCCACTGCCAGAGCCTGTCATGACATTTTAATGAAGCGACGCAACCACATGTATATATAATCCTTTTAATGTGTGCACATAGTCAATTTCGTATAAAATAATAAAATACAGTGTACTACATAATTTTCTCTTACTGTATTGTTGATGATATTTATTTTTATTTATTTTAAGAAAACTAATAATTTTAAACCGAATTTCATCAGGTTCTTTTTTATATTTCTAACACTTGTAATTTTTATTTATTTTAAAAACACTAATCATTTTAAATCGAATTTCCTTAAGAATCTTTTTATATATTTCTAACAGATATGAAAGATTCTATGATGTATATAATCGTTGAACACTTTTAGAATTTTTAGAACTATCGTCTCTCGTAACTCTTTTAGAGTGGTTTTGTACATATATATAATGATTTTGTACTGTTTTATTGTGTTTTATGTACAAAAGTGAGACGTTAATAAACTATTCTGTCTGTCTGTCTGTCTGTCTAATAAATTCCAGTGTATTGGTAACATTTTAAAAGTGGTGCGTTAAAACATGGAGTAATTGTATCACCGAATTAATGTTATTTTCGCAACACACAATGCACTATCCTGTGAAATAGTTTTCTATTAGAAAAAAGGATTTTTAATAACATTGATTGGATTGTTTCTTATTTTTAAATAATTACGTTAATTAGATAAGGTCTGCTTTAATGCGTCATCGCCACATATAGAGCGTCTCTATCGTTTATCCTGACCGTACGAAATACCCCGTTTACAGATAATTTCGAGCGCTTATCTAAAATCTAAGGCAACAACGTAGGTTTACACATATATTTTTAACGCCAGCCTTAGATTTTCTTTATGATACGGATTCATCAAGTAATAACACAGACTATTAAGATATGCAGACTGTAAATTTTCCTAAGTGAAAGTAAAATATTTAAGCATCAATTAAAGTTGATTCACGTTCTAAAGAGCTATTCCATTTAACAATTAAGTCGAAAAAATCTAAGCTAAATTTTTGATTTAATTGGCTTATTACTTAATAATCTTTTTCTAATTATCCCTCACAAATATAAAGCAAAGTTTGATAAAATAGTACCCACAGAAGTATCCATAACTTGTAAAACGTTTGGATCATTAAAATAAAAAATAACTGCAAGTAATTTAATAAATTCATCAGCATTCACAGTTTCAATACTTAAAATGTGAACGGCATCTTTTCCCTCTCTATGAGAAAATTTAAGTGTATTAAGAAGACACGTATAGAATTACAACGTATGTCTCTATTTTCATTTAAATGGTCTTAATTGTGTTAATAAAGTATGTGCTATATGTCACATATCATGGTAAATTTTTCGCCTCTGCATATAGCATTTATTCTAAGTACTTTTCTAAGTTATTTTCTGATCTAGAGCTGCACCCAGAAACGATTAGCCGACATGGATATACACCTGAAAGACTGACATCAAATGGCTGGATTGTCTTCAGAAATATGTATACTTTGCAATTTCAAAGATTGGTATAAAACAAGTCAAACTGCTTACTGATAGCGGGGTTGTGGTTCCTGCAAATGTTTGATTTTTTTCTAAGCTCTATATTTAAGTCCAGATAATTAGACAATAAAACACGGCAGAGCTTGACCGGACGTTTATAATCAATACTACCACGCATTATGACACTCAGACAGTCAGCGGGCCGATAATAGACCTCTAGCCCAGCTCTGTGGTGAGTTATCATTTATAGTATATTTCATCTTATTTAGTTCCTTCAATTAAATGCATTTTTTAAAAAAGCTTTCAATTGATTACCTGATGTATAACTTATCTCGTGTGACGTAATCTAACAACTTATAAAGGTTCTCACGTTTTTAAATGGGTTGAGAATGTATGTTTCTGTACATTTTTGGATGAAATAATCTTCGTTGAAGCGCACTACATTACCCAATTTTAAAAATAAAGCGAATTATGTTAGAAACAAATATAGAACGTTATCACCCTGTAAAATTATCCATGAAATTTCAAACATCCGGGCCTGAGCGCCACCTCGGAAGTTGCATTGGCTCATTTATAAATGCATCTCAAAAAGAGGTGGCGCGCGTGATTAACGGCCGTGGTGTATATCTTTTCAAATGCACTCGAATTCGTCTTTTTGAAACGTACACAAATGCATTCTCTTGGTGCTGGCCTGAGGTCAGCAAATGCCATCAACACGCATGTAAGAAAACCACTGATACAATTCCGTCTAATATTCTTCCTGGAATCACGTCGTGTTTATTTCGCAAGCATAAAACCCAGACAATCTCTGATAAAAAGATAAAATATTAAATCCAAGATCAGGGAATACAATTCTGACTTTAATAATCCCATATATCAGGTCCTTTCATAGTGAAGTGTCATACTGATATCAACATATAATAGAACCTGAAAATACACCGTTCTTATTAAAGAAACTTGTCAAAACAAATTGAACGTCCTTTATGGGGGATTAACTCACATATTTGTTCTCGACTGCTTAACTAGAGTTGCGACACCTTAAGGGTTTCGCGGGATGGAATGAGTGGAGAGATCAAATCAAATTGAAAAAAAAATTGGTACGAAAAAATATGTGGGTATGAAATAAAACAAATTTGGGCATGGAAACAAATTTGAGTCAAAAAAAAAGGGTACAAACAAAATAAGGGTACGAAAAACTATTTAGGTACGAAAAAATGGGTACCAATTAAAAAATTAGGTACGAAAAAATTCGGGAACGAAAAAAATTTGACTACGATCAAATGAGTACGAACAAAATTTGGGTACGAACAACTTTGTGTACGAAAAAAAATGGGTATGAAAAAATTAGGGTAGGAAAAAAAAACAATTTGAATACGAAAACAAATTAGAATACGAAAAATATAGGGAACGAAAAAAATTAGGGTACGAAAAAACTATTTGGGTATGAAAAAAATGGGTACGAATAAAAGTTTGGGTACGAAACAAATTTGGGTACGAAAAAAATGGGTACGAAACAAAATTTGGGTACGAAAAAATTTGGGTACAAAAAACATTTGGGTACGAAAAAGATGGGTACGAAAAAAAAATGTGGGTACGAACAACTTTGTGTACGAAAAAAATGGGTATGAAAAAATTAGGGTAGGAAAAAAAAAAATTTGAATACGAAAACAAATTAGAATACGAAAAATATAGGGAACGAAAAAAATTAGGGTACGAAAAAACTATTTGGGTATGAAAAAAATGGGTACGAATAAAAGTTTGGGTACGAAACAAATTTGGGTACGAAAAAAATGGGTACGAAACAAAATTTGGGTACGAAAAAATTTGGGTACAAAAAAAATTTGGGTACAAAAAAATTTGAGGACGAAAAAAATGGGTACAAAAAAAATAGGTACGAAAAAAATATGGGTACGAAATATTATTGGTACGAATTTGTTTATATTTAAAATCAATTTTGAATTGTCTAGCGGGTGAATCGTCTTGTGGGGGTGAATTGTCTTAGGGTTGCTATTAACACTACATGTACTTCCGGCTTATCCACGTGTTTATAGCGATTGCGCAATAAAAAACACCACTTTTTCGTCATTTTATCAAAAACTGGATTTTTCCCAGATATGACGAAAACGCCATATACATGAGAAATTTCAGCACAAGTGTCGGGCCAGTTTCAACACTCTCAAATCGCTGCTATACGATGGAGCTTATCGAATTTTACTCGCCATTATCATTTGTTCAATTGAACGTCCTCAAATGATGACGTCAATATAGCACTCATTCCATAAAAACCAGGAGTCAATGACCCCTGGACTGAAATTTTGAGGAGTCAAATTGAAAAATTCTCGGGTCAATTTTGAAGCGCATTAATTGTGTTTTTGTCTGTATTATTCAATTTTTTTTAGATAAAAACATGCTCCAAGAGTTACACAATATCTAAAAAAGTAATACTGCGTTATTAAATAAAAATACCATGATACATAACACAACATATTTTAATGAATTGGTACACAAAGATAAGGACAAAATATCAATAATTTGTGCGAACAATATCGACTTTTAAGTTTTTCAAAAACAAAACATGTTCATTTTACAACTTTTATTATTTCTATCACTATACTATGTTTATTTGTTAAAACAATAAATGCTCATTAAAATCTACTTCATCATAACACATTTAAGTAATTTAAGATATGTACCTGTAGCACCTTTTCATCACATATTTATCTTGTTATAAAACTCATATTATCATCATCCCTATGATAGCTTTTGTACAAAAACACAATCTAAATGCATGGAACATCTAGTATATCTATTACTGTTTATCCAAATACTATACATGTCGGAAATATATACACTTAAGAATGCCTTACCAGAAGTAGTTTAACTTTAATAATCCAAAATTTCCTTGTTGTTATCTGGTTTAACAAACCTTATTTAATGTTTGTTAAATCCAGTTAATGCTATCTCCATTATTGAATCACCATTACTTGTAATTTGAATTGTTGTTGTTGTTTGAATCGCCATTTTTAAATTGAACGCAGGTTTAATGTTAATTTACAATACGTCCGCCATTTACAATGTCAAAGGTCAGACGTAGCATATAATTCTACTCGGGTAATTTATATCTAATTGAGAAAATGTGTTTTCTTAATGTTTATGTGTAGTATTATGACTTGTGAGTATAAAAAAACAACGCCCGGGGTAGACCTCTATTCCCTCGATTATAGACCGAGTTTCAAATACTGAAACATTAATTTTGATTAGGAGCAAAGGGGGATTTATTACCATGGAACTGGAGATGTTAACTGACTGACACACGGGTTAAATTTTCTATGCGTCAAAATGACGCACGGCAGAAAAAAGGGTTGCGTCAAAAATGAGTCATTTTTAATTTGCTCGCGTCAAAACGCAGGATTCTGCTTCTATTGAAATCCCTGGTCCAATATTTGTTTTGAAGTTAAATATGCATACCGATGTTGATGAAGATTAGACTAACAGTGTGACTTCTGTGGTATAAACATGCATTTTGTTTTTTAATATATTAACCAATTTTGTTAGCTCAAATGACCCAGTGTCAAACTTGGCTGAGATTTAATTTATACAAATCTTCTGACCAAGACATCATAAGAACAAATGACCGGACCAAGTTTCTTGAAGGATGCACAGTAAATGTGATTTCTAGAGTGGTAACAAGATTTTACTATAGCCATTGGCCCATATAAGGAAAACTGCTACGCCCTCAACGGCCATGGTTTTAAACCGACAGAACATTTTTAACTATACCCAAAATTAATAAAACCTTATCAAACATTAGTAATTTGAATGACTATACATGTATTAAACACCCCAAAAAACTCATGAATGTAAAATCAAACCCCGTTGTTGTTTACTTTTCAACCCCAGTTTTTGAGAAATAAATGGGTTTCTAAAATTTATCGCATGGAAATGGTATATACAATACTAATAATTCAACTTGTCATAAAAAATTTGAGTGCACAATTATACTTACAGAGTATTCTGTCATATCTATTAACTGTCAATAATACCCGAAAGGGGAGTTAGACAGTATACAGTCTTGGCCAAACATGGCCGGACCGACAAACACGTCCTGTAAAATTGTGTAAGGTCAGGCCTGTCTGTCAAATTTACAGGACTCATTGTCCGGTAAAAAAAACAAAAACAAATTCATAGGTTTGTTTATGGCTCTGAAAGTTTTCTGAGGTGCAAAAATAGCAATAGCGTCTTTATACATGTGCTTTTCCATACCAACTCTCTTTCTGCTGACGGAATTTTCCGAGGGCACCTGATTGGTCTATTTATGTGCATCTTACAAATTCGGGTCAGGACGGTCCAAATCCATGACGGCCTAGTCCCTTAACAAGATAATCATAAATCTGATTATTACAATTTAAATGATGCAGATATCAATTTGTGTGGTTTTAATAGCAATAGTAATGCATAATAATGATCGTTGTAATTCAAACCGTTATTATCTTGGCTATCAATGTCCACGCGTGAAACAGGCCGGTTGTCATTTATCGAGGCCGTTGTAAGTTTAGGCTGTATTGACCAGACTCATACCTGACATGCACGCTAAGCATAGCTTAGTTAAAAAAGTATAAAGTACTTTTGTTTTGTAAATTGTTCTTAAGATATTACAAAGAAGCGATTCCTGTTTATATTAACTGTTAACATGCGTTCAGCTTTTAAAAAAAAAAATTTTCTAAACAAGACTAGTACCATGTATGGCGTGTATTATTATTTAATGTCAGATACAAATGTTTGACCTTAAAATTAATACCTATTCAATAATTTTATCATTTTATATCATAAACACCTTGATCCCGGCAAAAACACCAAGTTATTTTACTAACTATTATATTCTGTAGCCAGTAGGTCCTATAAAAAAAGAGCGGGTCCTGTATTTTTTCCCATTTTACAGGACCTTCTGTCCAGTAAATATTTGCCTAGTTTGAATTTGACTGAGCATATATAGATAGATAGAAAAACCACACGCTGCACATATTACAGGCTTTTGTATTGCTGATATTTAATTTCTTCTTTGCATATTCAATTGATAAAAAAACTCAAATGGATGTCTATTCTTAGTTTGCTGTCTTATTGTACCCTCAAATTATAAATGTTTCTTCAATGATTGAATTTTCAGAAACCTCATTCTTTAAAAGAAATTTTCAAAGTTATTTGGTTAAAGCCACACACTTTGAAATGAAATACATGTTAATCAATACATAAAGATGCAATTTGAAGGTGTGCAAAATTGTCATTAAATCTATAGCCTTACATGTGTATATTCTAATTGGCATAAGTAAAATTAAATCTATAGCCTAGTTAGAAAGTAATATATTATTGTTTAAATGGTACCGCTTTTAAACGGAAAGTAGGATTTGTAGACATATAAGTCTATTTTGACAAATGCAATTATTTTTAAGTTTTAAAGCGCAAAAAAGATTGATTTCTACCTTGTAGTCACCAGATATATTCTAAATGGCAAAGATAAAAATATGTTTATTATTTATACATAAATTTACTATGCCATGCAGTTAATTTTTAGGTGTGTGGCTTTCAGTCATTTACAAAGTTGAGCAAATATAATCATTTTTCTAAAAATAAATCATCCTCTGAAGCCCCCACTGAGATTCAAACTCAGACCTCTTTCCTCCGTGAAGGAAAGTATTCTATCTTGAAATACAAGGGCATGTAAGAGGAAAGTTAGTTATTTTAAATCTATCAACAAATAGATTTGAACAATATTTATATGTTATTAAAATATGCAAACAGCCCATAAGTTTATTTTTCACATGACCTTCATAACAGAACAGACATCTCTGAATCTGCAATACATTACATTCTTAAGTGTTAACAAGGTAAATGTTGACGACTAACAACAGACGACAGACAAAAGGCGATCACAAAATCCAGAGTTTAAAAGAATTTACGATACACGAGATACGTATTTCATACTTTACAAGAGCGAAGGAGTCATAAAAAACTTAATTTATTATTAACAACACGCTTACCTCAATTTTAACTTTATCCCAATGCTTTAAACAATAAAGTTACAATGATATGAACTTCCATTTTCTGTTCTTCCTTCCCTTTCTCATAAATTATTTAAAACCACACTATTTTTTAATAATAAAAGTATTCAATGCTAACCATTCTGACCTTAAACACAATATAGGAAACCGTACCAGGGTTTTTTTTTAGAAAAAGGGGAAGACGCTGGACGCTGGGTAAAATGGGAAAATCGAGCGCGAAAGAGACATATTTGGGGAAAAAAATAAAAACTGTTCATTTCAATGTCTATAACTGACCTACAGACTTCAGGTTTTTTTTTAGAAAAAGAGTCATGTCTCTGACCTTTTTGTTCTTAAACACATGAACAAGTATGATATTAAAGTCAAAGTCCTAAATAAAGTTGCAGGGGTAGATCAAATAATGGGAAATGTTTTCAACTTGGGCCGGGGAACGATGTCAATATTGTGATTTCAATTTCATGATGAATGGGTTGACGATCTAGATCTGCTACAGTATTGGAAGGGAAAGGTGCGGCAGCTGCCGATTGTCTACTTTCACTTTCACAATAATCCGACAGTATTAATCGATGTTGATTACATGTACCTCCGAATCCTGCTGGGTTTCAACGGTTTTTGATGATTCATTCTTAAAAAATACGTCAACGCAATTAATATTTTCCGAGTCCGAACGTTTTATTTTGTTCGTGTATGAACGCCAATTGTGAGACTTTTTCTGTTTTAACGTTTATATCTTGGCTTTCACATAACCCGGATGAAAATTCGACTGGTTTCCGGTAATTAATTGACGAAACACCCTTCTCGCGCAAGACCGGAATCCAGTAAAATAGTCACATGATTAATACGATTAGTTGCCCGGTTTCCATGACGTAATTTAAGAGCTATATATAGAATCACTGGGATTCCCAGATTTGAGTGTTCGTCGGGAGAGAGAGAGAGATCGTTGTACATGGTACAAATTGGATAAGCGTCGACTTCCCAAAAGAAAAAAAAAATTTCTTTGAGGGTAAAATATTATATTTTGGTGAAAAATTATATTTTTGGAGGGGAAATGGTATTTTTAGGGGAAAAATTCTGGTAGGGGAAGACGCCGAATATCGGCGTCACTTTCTTAGTAAAAAAAACCCCTGCGTACATCCAACTTGTCGTCATTAAAGTCCAGAGTTTACATGAAATTATGTTACACGAGATATGTATTTCATACTACACTACGCGACCCGTGATTTTTGCTGCAATTCTCGCATCACCGCATGTACATGTAACATATATGTATACATTTACATTATACATTGCAATAATAAAGCTTTTGTTGTTGTTGTATACAATGGGCGTATTAGCTAAAATACTCCCGTTCGACATGAATTTGATGAAGTAATGTCGGAAGCTTTAACGGCTCCAAATTAATATAACAGCGCAGAATGATCATGCAATAATTATTGAACATAACATGTAAACATTATTTAATTATATTCCAGGCCCGAATACACTACCACTTTTCAAATTCCATATTGTTGCCATATACATGTAGCACTGTCTAAATTGAAAGTTGCATAGTGTTTCGTCATTGGTCTGTTATAAATACCTTGTTTCTCTATACATGGTATTTGATTTAGACAAAACTAATAATTTGGTAATTTACGAGAAATATGATATAAGCTTTTTAAATACGCTCGTCCCACATTAAGCACTGTACTCTTTACACTTCTGAAAAATGGCGTAGTCATATGGTTGTGTTAATGAAATTCTCAAGCATATTTACCGACATAAATGTTTAAGATTATTTTTTTCGTAAGTGAAGTTGTAATTATGTTGGATTATTTGATAATTGTGAACATTAGAAAAGCGTTATGTATACAGTTATCGATACAATTCGGTTTATATGCATGAATTGCTGAATCATCGATGTCACCGATATCCACTGCAATCACGGCGAATCACCGCAAAACTGAGGGGAATCTGGGCGAAGATTATCTTGCTCTCGCGCGACGGCAGAGTGACGAATCACGTGAAATAGCGGTGATTTTCCACTCAAAAATCAAACTGTCCGCCTTGACTCCGCAAATTAGGCAACAATCACGGGTCACGTAGTGTATACATTGTATATACAGAAGCGAAGGAGTCATAAAAAAACTAAATTTAGTATTAACGACACGCTTACATTTACATCAATTTTAACTTTAATCCTTTGCTTAAAACAATAAAGTTACAAAGATATGAACCTCCAATTTTGGTCATCCTTCTCTTTGTCAAAATTTATTAAAAACCACACTATTTTTTTTAAATTTGTGTATCAAATGCTAACCATTCTTACCTAAAACATGATTAAGGAAACCGAAATTTTGACGCAGCGAGTTATTTTATTCTTATGGAAGATTAAATTATGCATGACAAAAATACAATCGGAAATATTTTTACAATCTTTTGAGGCTTTAAAAAAGATTTTACTGTTAAATAAAATAACACGTCTGACTTGTCGTCATTAAAATCCAGAGTTTGAATGAAATTACGTTACACGAGATACGCATTTCATACCATATAAGAGCAAAGGAAACATAAAGAACTAAATTTAGTATAAGCGACACGCTTACCTAAATTTAAACTTTAATCCAATTCTTAAAACAATAAAGTTGCAAGATACGGTAACTGCACGCACTTTGTAAAAAAATCTCAAATTCATTTGAACTCCACACTCATTCCATCACGCGAAACCCTTAAGGTGTCGCAATACAGAAGCGAAGGAGTCATAAAAAAACTCAATTTAGCATTAACAACATGCTTACATGTACATCAATTTTAACTTTAATCCTTTGCTTAAAACAATAAAGTTACAAAGATTTGAACCTCCAACTTTGGTCATCCTTCTCTTTCTCAAAATTTATTAAAAACCACACTATTTTTTTTTAAATTTGTGCATCAAATGCTAACCATTCTTATCTAAAACATGATTAAGGAAACCGAAATCTTTACGCAGCGAGTTATTTATTCTTATGGAAGATTAAATTATGCATGACAAAAATACAATAGGAAATATTTTTACAATCTTTTGATGCTTTAAAAAATATTTTACTGTTAAATAAAATAACACGTCTGACTTGTCGTCATTAAAATCCAGAGTTTTAATGAAATAACGTTACAAGAGATACGCATTTCATACCATATTAGATCAAAGGAGACATAAAGAACTAAATTTAGTATAAGCAACACGCTTACCTAAATTTAAACTTTAATCCAATTCTTAAAACAATATTATAAAGTTGCAAGACACAGTTACATGCACGCACTTCCATTTTCTGTGATTTTTTTGCGTTCCATTTCTCAAAATTTATTTACAACCACACTAATTCTTAATTACATTTGTATCAAATGCTTAACATAAAGCCGTAATCCTGTCGCTGTAAGTTATTTTATTCCTATGAAAATTTAAATTATGCATGGCAAACACAAAATCCAAAATAATATTGGATTCTTTCTATGCTTAAAAACATATTTAACTGCACGACTGACTTGTAGTCATTAAAATCCAGAGTTTAAATGAAAATACGCCACACGAGATATAGCTGTATTCCATATCAATTCATGTGTGCTGAACAAAGGGGCAAATATACACTAGGCTTACAATGCTCAAACCAAAAGGTTCCAAATTGTTGCAAACAAATAAATTAAACATTCACATTTATCAATTATAATTACAAGCTATTTGTTTTTGTACTGCTATAAATTGTGGTGTGGTGAACCTATATGAGAATCAGGTGAACCACTGCCCTAATCAGAAATCAGTCTGAATTAATGTTACTCAGCTTTACATATTCTACTAATTATTAATTAAATAAAAATATTAAATCTTGACAGAACTTTGTCAAGTTGACGATGCTTATAATTTGAGAAGTTAATGATTTATAATCATCGAGGGGGGTATTCCAGACGTTAAACATTGCATCATTACATGGAAAAACAGCTGCACAACTGTATGCGAAAAGGTAAAACAGTATATTCTATCGAGAACTAACTTGCATAGCAACGTCCGAAATGTGCAAACTCCGACATCTATTTCGATATTTATAAATTCAAGATATAACGTTAACTGAACTGTTGTACAGAAATCAAACTATAAAACTTGTGTTTTGATAAAAATAATGAGCAAAGCAAACCAAAAAAACTTACCCTTTTAACGGCAAAACAATTAATTTATTCAATATTCAACACATGTATTTCCATTCAAATTATGCCCTTGAACTTTAACGGTTGATTGTCGTTTCGTTCCACTATCAGTTCGTGCCACTAATATTTGTGTTGTTTATTTTTCAAGGTAAGTTTCGTAAGAAATAAATGTGTTTGAAAACTTTCTCGTATGGTAATGGTATATAAAATTCAACTCATCGGACAAATTCAATAACACAATGACACTTACCAAGTTTTCTGAACAACCGTACACAGCGCAAAATGCGGGAGCCGCGTGATGTCTATTTCCATATCCACGGGTGTGTTTATGTCAAATGCTAGTGTTTTTCAATAGATCGTATACTTATCTAAAAAACGGCGAAGTAGCGTTCACTTTAATTATTTTGATGATGTTATTTTGTAAATAATTTCTCGCGTTCTTTTCGAACGTTCATTGGCAGCCATTTTGATTGTTGGTTGTATACTTCCGAAATTATGTGTTTAAATGACTTTCAAAAATGTTTTTAGTGCAAAAATGGTAGTTTTAAGTATCGATTTCTCGGATTTATTATATATATTTTGTTAACTTATTTGCGTTTAAATTTGATTGTTTGTTGTTTACTTGCGAACTATTTTTCATGTGTACGCTAGTGGATATGTAATCAGGTTACCATATTTACATCAATGAAATTTAACTGTTGTTTGTTTTTGTTTGTTTTGTTAATATTTTCTAAACGGGTTCAGCTTCGTATGTTAAACGCAATATGAACTTATTTATTAATTTGGGAATAAAATCGCAATATGTATTAATTAATATCAAATTTGAAGTGTCTATCGCGTGAATTGTCTCCTTGGGTTGAATTGTGTTTGGGTTGCTATTAACGCTATGAACGCTTCCGGCGAGAACTCATTTTATAGCGATTGCGCAATAAAAAACACCACTTTTTCGTAATTTTATCAAAAACAAGACTTTTCCCAGATATGACGAATACGCCATCGTGTAGATCGAGTTCTGGTCCATATACATGTCAAATTTCAGCACAAGTGTTGGGCCAGTTTTCATGGCCCACAAATCGCGGCTATACCCTGGAGCTTAACGAAACTTAGCCCCCTTTATCATTCGTTCGATTGAACGTCATCAATGATGACGTCCAATACATCACTCATTCCATATCAAGAATTGTTTAGTGGATTTTGTATAAACGCTCATATTGCAAAAAATATGATTCCGGCGAAAAAAGAAAAAACGAGAGAGACAGAGACAAAGAGAGAGAGAGAGAGAGAGAAAGTGAGAGAGAGAAAGTGAGACAGACAAAGAGAGAGACAGAGAGAGAGACACACAGAGAGACAGGGAGGGACAGAGAGGGAGAGGGAGAGAGACAGAAAGAAAGAGAGAGAGGTAGAGAGAGAGAAAGAGAGAGAGAGAGAGAGAGAGAGAGAGAGGGGGGAGATAGGGAGAGGAAGAGAGAGAGAGAGAGAGAGAGAGAGAGAGAGAGAGAGAGAGAGAGAGAGAGAGAGAGAGAGAGAGAGAGAGAGAGAGGGAGAGAGAAAGGGAGAGAGAGAGAGAGAGATATTTATATAATAATTTTATGGTATACTTTAAAATCGTATTATCTTCATAACCTTCAAAAAAGATGCAAATAGAAGTATCCGATCATAATACGGATAGTGCGATCTCTTAAAAGAAATATGTCGGCGATGAAAGACTGCAAGATCGCCAACACAAAAACCAATACAGGTCTCATAACCAATTTGCGATACGAAAAACTTTCGGAAGCGAGAAACGCCAGATAGCCACTAAGAGGTATATATAAGTAAGTAAGTTGGCTGGTTAAAAGTAATTTATTCTGCATAGGTTCATCATTTGATATTTTAGTAATGTTTATATAAAAATCACGTATATATATTCGGCTTGTTTCTATGTTAGTAAAGAAAAATGCTGATCGGTAATCTCCGTAAAGTGCGGAGGGAATTCGGAAACGTCGGTAGTTTCCGGATCGTGCCTTTCCGTTGGCTAGGTGGCGTTCTGTTCGCCAGTATATAAAGACGCGCAAATCGGCAAACTTAGTCAGTTCTCTTGCGGATGCCAACGGGATCACATCTAAAGAGAAAGGTACAGTACTCGCATGAACAGTATTCTGGAGCAGTTGGGTATTTACGTTAATATTAAACGGTGCTGCCCGGTCTGCAGAGTTCCTGTTTCTTGTAGAGTGGACTTCAGAACGTTGGATGTCAGTAGCTTCACGAAGTCAATAGGTTCAAGGAAGCCGAAACCAGTAGCTTCACGGAAGCCGGAGGGTTCGTTGAAGGCATCGGTCCCCTCTTTGGTCGCATTGTATATATCTGAAGCGACTCGATTATTTTAAGTTCATAATCAGAAGGCAGGTATCCTAAGGAAAATTATTAATTACACTGTTTAGTGTACTCAATAAAATAGTCAGCCTGCCGACGACTTCGAAAGGCACATCGTGTGTTTGAGGTCGCGCACACAGCGCTCGGTGGCGGCCTCAGGAAGTCGGCGGCTCGCGCTACAATACTGTAAAACGAAAAAAAAACTGCCTTGTGGCTCTGCGTTATATGCAGCTCAAAATATTGTTATAATGTATAAATCATAATAATATATTATACACTGGCAATACGACAGTGTGATTTCATCGATGGTGCAAATAATTAAAACGCCAACCTTAATGACTACTAGTATATATTACCATAAATAAACATTAAGACATATGCATATTTTAATTTCAGTCGTATGAGTGCAGTAAGTGGAGATAGCAAATCCTTAAAAATTGTTATAACATAATAAACAAATATAATATATGCTCTCACGTCACCCATTTTCTTATCTGCATGTATATTTTTATATTTTTGATAGTACTTATCTACAAAAACATTAACAATATGACATTAAAAGCATTTATAAATGTCAACCAACATTCGTTGTGGGTAATTACATGATTAAACCCATCATAGTGTATAGAGTAAAATCAAGGTACTTTCTGAATCATATATGGAGAAGCATGGTGAGTAAATGGCTAACTGTACTACCTTATCGTTTATTATGTAAATTATCTTCCAATCAAGTGGATACATAAAGAAATACAGTGTGACCCTTTTAAAGCATATACCATCGCGAAAAAATACGTTGAAAAAAAACAAATGCTACAGAAGCGTAATCTAATAGCGTACATGCTTTTTTAAAAAAAAAACGTTCGCTTCATATGTGTTATAAACGTGTGGTAAAATGTTCATTTCGAATATTCGTTACAACGCGTGTAGCATTAATATCAGGTTATATTGTTAGTCACCATCTCTTGAACACCTTATCTTTGGAGAAACCAATCAGGCAAGAACTTGTATTTGCCATCGGTGTATTTGATGTAGTCAATTTTTTTCAACCCCGGAAGGTATTCAAACACATGGACCGTGCTGCAAACGAAAACACTCGCATCTTGCACAACAAAGCACACTACAAGTTACAACAAAGGTGTTTCTTATTTAATTATACATACTGACAAATATTTGCTGACATTTTGTTTTCGTTTTTATGAAGAGAAGCTTACAACTCTATTTAATATATTAATGGAAGCTCTTTACAATACTTTTTGTTCTTATATTACAAAGCAAAAGCAGTACAACGTTTGAATATGTACCTATGTGACAATAAAATGAATTTTCTAACGTACTTGTCAGAACAGAAGTCCACCCTGTCTCCAATGACACTCTTCATCCATGTCAGAAACTCGTTGAGAAAGTGGTAACACCCATTTTCCGTCCACATCTTGAATAAAATACCAAGATAAATAAATAATTCCACAAATACAAAGGCTACGCGCTGCAATGAAAGTGCCATCGTAGCTGAATATTGTTCATAGACACGTTAGAGCGAGTCCTTTCGTCTGTGTGTTTTAAGTACTATTCCGGCTTAGTGCTCGAGTTGAATGATTAATGCACCTGTTGTATACAACTATATCTCTTTATGTACTGTACGTATTTAAACTCGTTATATCCGATTATGAACTAAAAGTCAAACAAATGTGAATGCCATTAAACTTCAAACAAAAAATTAAACGTCAATAAACTAGATTTTTCACGGCTATTAATACCCGTCGATCCTTCGGTAGGCTTGCCGTAGGAATGAACTCCAGACTTGTCACAATGCCCTTATCGTCCCTGAAGCCTACGAGGACTCCAGACACTCCTCCTAGGTGACTCTGAGCCCACCACTTCTGCAGCTTGAACCTTTGTGTAAGAGTTACATCTATATAGATGGCAAATCACACATGGAAAGTTAATCGTCTACAGGCTTATATGTATTTTCAGTCTGTTGACATATGTCTTAGTACTTTGATGAAAGCTCCAAGTAAGCTTTCAGCTTTTTTGACACTACAAAGGGTAAACTATATTAAATTGCGAATAACACCGCTTGTTTGGACACTTTCGCAAAAAAATGACCTATTGCTGCTAACCAAATAACTTCCATGATGTGTGGCCAATTTTTAATAGAATAATTGATTTACTTTACTTTTACCGTTTGTAGTTGTTCGTAGTGCGTTCATCTGTTGGGCGCGTCGAAGTTTTGATCTCTACGAACGTGTCGTCTTTGTTATTGAAGGCGTCCATTTCACAGTTGTAAACTTATTTGAAAATAACATATAAGACTGCTATACACATAATTGGTTTGATATATAATTAAACATTTCATTAGTATGTCACAAGATTTAATTAATAGTTGTTTAAGTAGTATACAAACCTATCAAGTGTCTATCTGTTTTCAGCTTGTTGACAACGTTAAATTCCTCCAAAAGGTTGCGCGGTTGACTGGGGTTTGGATTTGTATCTGATTTATCTGCAGAGAGCGAAATAGAATTGTAAGCGACATTTTCTGGTAGTTAAATGTTTTCTTAAATCAATAAAGATGCCATATGAATAATGCGCATAATTCGCGTAACCGTTAATGACTAAGAAAGTGCAAATAATTGGTAAGATAACAACCAGATTTACCATACCTGAAGTCAAATACTGTTCGATTTTCAAACCCCAAAAACAGGATTTAAGCCAGATATTTCTGTCAGCATTTGGAGCAAGTTGATTGTGAAAATCCACCTCACACATATAGAAGTTGCTTTCATGTACGATAACAGCCATTTTCCACCCCGCGTTATTCTCATAAGGGGTAGAGATAAGAGTTCTCAACATATGTCTCCGACAAACGAATGCTCCCCGAAATTCAGCTTCAGCA
>NC_068358.1:104704165-104711665 GCF_020536995.1 Dreissena polymorpha
TTTGCTTAAGTGAGGCGGCATCGTTTTTGTTGATGACATTTTTAAATGCTACCACTTTATCAGACACACGTCCTTCATGCTCCTGCCTTATATTAATTCTTCTTATGCTCAGATCCTTCGTATCGTATTCGCTATCATTTTCGGCAAATACGCTGGCTACCCTTCCAATACACTCTGCACGTGTTATTTCTGCACCTTCTTTAACATGCACTTCTATCACCGCTTCACAATCCCCTGGCACTGATGCTTCATCTGCAACTGTTACTTTTCGCATTTGCCTCAGCTTTTTCTGTATACAAGGTATTTCTTGGCCTTCTAAAGAAATAATACCGCGACTCAAAATTATATCTGCTGGACTCTCGGCGTTCCCCAACACGTCATAGCCCAACAGCACGTCATCTTCTATGTCGGCTACTATAGCTTCTTGAAGCCTCTTGACTGGCCCAAGCTGCATTATGAAGGCTCCTCGACCCATTACCTTAATGGGCATACCCCCAGCTCCCCGCAAACCTATGGCACCAGTTAACTTTGGTTTCTCACTCTCTCTAAGCCGATTGAAGATCCTCGAAGACACAATAGTTTTCGAGGCACCAGTGTCAGTTGTAAAAACGACAAGGGTATCTTCCACTGTACCCTCAATGTACAGGCCATCCCCATAGTCCCTGTCGTTACAACTGCTCACTGGCTCTGTCGCTGTTGTGGTTTCCTTTTGGCCCTCCAATACTAGATAATTTACATGGACCTCCCTTTGGCCGCAAGGGCTGGTCCTTTCCCGTTTAAAGGCTTCTGTTTTTCATCAGCTGTTCTGTTAAAAGCGTTCTTTTGCTCTTGATTGGGGCATTCCCATGCATGGTGTCCCTTCTGTTGGCATCTAAAGCAAGTCACATCTTTCTTGAAGTTTCTCTTTTGAGGTGTGTTTCGCTCTGCCTCTAGTTTTTCGATCCTCGTCAATAGCTCTTTTATTGTAGATGCTTCGCTCTTGCTGTCATCTTCGTTTTTTACTCGCGAAGGAGTTTTCTTTGCATCTGCCCCCTTAATTGCGAAAGCCTTTTCTTCCTCGTCTGCAACGGTACTATCAAATTCGTCGTGTTCAGTTCTCCTAGCATTATAACGGGTTCGCCTTTCAGCTCTGGTTGAGCCGCGGATTTCAATCAGGTTCACGGCAAAATATACCGCCTCATTAATATTTCGCGGTTCTTTATTAAATTCTACCTCGAATTTAACATCATCATCACTCAATCCATCTAGGAATCTTCGTACCAGATCTTCGTCCCTAGTACGTCGATCTCTCCAGCCATGAGCCTTGTCATAGAGTTGCTTCAACTCCGCTGCATACTCTTCGAGAGTCTCGCCATGTCGTTGCGACCTTCGGCTGAACTTTGACGCAAAAGAGCGCGGCGTTTCGATGACACGGAAACGGCTGTCTAATTCTTCCACTAAAGATTGATAGTCATTTAGCAAGTTTGGGGAGAGTTGCGAGAATGCAAACTGGGCTGCCAAACCTTTGAGTCTGTGTAGCAACTGGTCCAGCATTTCGTCTTGGCTCCAATTGTTCCTTTTTGCGATCGCTTCAAACTGCGATATCCAAGTCCGCCAGTCCTATTTTCCACTAAATGATGCCATCTTTACAGGTGGAAGTCTTCGCTGCTGATTTTGACGTTGACCATCCATGTAGGCAGGAGCTTGGTACTCGTATCTGCCACGGGCATTTTCGCACCTGGAATTTGAAACCCCAGGTTGCGCATGCGGCTGTCCATTAACAAAGCCGTTGTTAAGAAACCGCGGCGCTTGCGGTTCCGGCTGCGACTCCCTCACGTCGGGCACTCTGTTGCCAACTCTAGAATCAACCCGGCTATCACCCGCACTACGTAGATCATCATCTAGATCACCCACACGCCTGTGTACCGTCGCAACAAATGTGTTGTTGTTCGCGTTGTTAGCAGTTGAAGATGTAGTACCCCGCCCTGCTTCCTTCAGCTGCTTTAACTCCACAACGACATCACGCAAAACGGAAGCCATATTCGACATTTGATCGTGTAGCGCTCGTACCCCGTCGTCAAGTACATGTTGGCTTCCGTACGCGACCTCCGCGTCCGACTCAGGTGTGTCTTCATCGCCACGAGCCGACGAACCACTTCCGTCACGGAAGGTTACCTCACTGTCGCCCGCCCTCAGATCACTCATATTTGACTTATACGATCGTAATAAATTATTGTATAAAATAACACTTTCAACCCACTGTTTGCACTTTGTTTTTTGAAATTACTAGTACGTTTATTTAAAACATATGCCTACATTCGTGTGAACGCGCGTAACAACAGTCCGATGTTTGACCCGAAAAAAGTGACTATTGTATATGTCAAATGGTAGCGTAATAAAAAGTAACAATTTTCACTTTAAACGTAGATAAGCGTCGGATTCATATCGCTGGATTGAGTTTAAAACTTCAATCCCACCGCTGTACCACCAAAAATGTTACGTACCTCTGCTTTGAGGTATACCGTTTTAATAACTTGATTACTTATAGCTTTCAAATAGCTGTTAATATAGTGTTACGCTTGTTCCATCCGTTTTGAAATATGACACAAGTCCATAGTAAACGTTTAAACAATAATTTATTCGTGTGAAGACAATAATCGCAATAAACTTCGTGCGAAGACAATAATCGCAATAAACAACCCGTTAGACAGCAACACAATGTAAGTGATTCCTTACCGCCAGCTTCCCGGTAATTACACTAGGGTAGTATTTACAAAGTTAATGGCGAGTGACGCACAATCAGTCAGTTCTGCGTTCTTGCAGTATTTATGTGTAAATAATACAATAAAAGTGTTAAAATGCTTCCAAAATCAGTGTTACTTAATGTAAACAATCTTCAATTTACTGGATTATTATTATAAAACATGTGATAACGACTAAAAGGTATTTACTTCGAAAAATGAATGACTCTTAACAAAAATTACGTCTATCCTAGATCTTGACTAAAACTCAACTCCTGGTTTTTACTTATTGTTTAATACTCATGACCAAAATTGGTCAGTGACCAAGATTCTGGTCAATGACCAAGATTCTGGGCAATGACCAAGATTCTGGTCATTAATGACCCGAATTCTGGGCACCAGTGACCAAAACTGGTCAGTCACGTGACTGACCAAAAATAATGACCCAGAAATTCGAACGTTACATGACGTCATTTACCAAATGTCATAACAACGAGACATTAAGGCGCCTTATTTAGAAAAACAATGAAAAATACAAAGTGTTCAAATGGATGGCTAACTTCTAGACGAAAGTTCTGGTGATGTTTAGATTATATAGACTCAGTTGTGTACACTTGTCAATTGGTTTATAAAGTCACATAATGTTACCAGAATGAACAACTTAAAAGGCAGTCATTTGAAAAGGTAAGGGCAACTGTTACACCTGGGGTGTATCAGTATCTCTAGTAGTAATAGTAGTAGAAGTAGTAGTAGTAGTAGTAGTAGTAGTAGTAGTAGAAGAAGTAGTAGAAGTAGTAGTTGTTGTTGTTGTTGTTGTAGTAGAAGTAGTAGTAGTAGTAGTAGTTGTTGTAGTAGAAGTAGTAGTAGTAGTAATAGAAATAGACTGGTAGTAGTGGTAGTGGTAGTTGTAGCAGTAGTAGTAGTAGTAGCAATAGAAGTAGTAGCAGTAGCAGCAGTGGCAGTGCAGTAGCAGCACAAGCAACACCAGCAGTAGCAGTAGTAGTTGTTGTTGAAGTAGTTATAGTAGCTGCAGTAGAAGCAGTAGCAGCAGCAGTAGCAGAAGTAGCAGCAGTAGAAGCAGTTGCAATAGTAGCAGAAGTAGCAGCAGTAGTAGTTGTAGAAGCAGTAGTAGCAGTAGCAGCAATAGCAGCAGTATCAGTAGTAGCTGTAGTAGTAGTAGTAATAGCTGTAGTAGTAGTAGCAGTGGTAGTAATAGTAGTAGTAGTAGCAGTAGCAGAAGCAGTTGCAGTAGAAGTAGCAGTAGTATAAGAAGTAGTAGCAGTAACAGTAGTATCAGTAAAAGTAGCAGTAGTATTAGTAGTAGTAGTATAAGTAGTAGTAGTAGTAGAAGTAGTAGTAGTAGTATAAGTAGTAGTAGTAGTAGAAGTAGTAGTAGTAGTATAGAAGTAGTAGTAGTAGTAGAAGTAGTAGTAGTAGTAGTAGTAGTAGTAGTAGAAGTTGAAGTTTAAGTAGTAGTAGTAGTAGTAGTAGTAGTAGTAGTAGTAGTAGTAGTAGTAGTAGTAGAAGTAGTAGTAGTAGTTATAGTAGTAGTAGTAGAAGTAGTAGTAGTAGCAGTTGAAGTAGTTGTAGTAGAAGTAGTAGTAGTAGAAGTGGTAGTAGAAGTAGCAGCAGTAGTAGTAGTAGCAGCAGTAGTAGTAGTAGCAGTAGTAGTAGAAGTAGTAGTAGTAGTAGAAGTAGTAGTAGTAGTAGTAGTAGTAGTAGTAGTAGTAGTAGTAGTAGTAGTAGTAGTAGAAGCAGTAGTAGTAGTAGTAGTAGTAGTAGAAGTAGTTATAGTAGAAGAAGTAGCCGTAGTAGTAGAAGTAAAAGAAGCAGTAGCAGTAGTAGTAGCAGTAGTAGTAGTATTAGTAGTAGCAGTAGTAGTGGTAAAAGTAGTAGTAATAGTAGTAGTAGTAGTAGTACTTATAGTAGTAGTAGTTGTAGTAGTAGTAGTAGTAGTGGTAGTAGTAGTAGTAGTAATAGTAATATTGTAGTAGTAGTAGTAGTATAAGTAGAAGTAATAGTAGTAGTAGTAGTAGTAGTAGTAGTAGAAGTAGAAGTTGTAGTAGTAGTAGTAGTAGTAGTAGTAGTAGTAATAGTAGTAGTAGTAGTAGTAGAATTAGAAGTAGTAGAAGTATTAGTAGTAGAAGTAGTAGTAGTAGCAGTAGCAGTAGTAGTAGTAGCAGCAGTAGCAGCAGTAGTAGTATCAGTAGCAGAAGTAGCAGGAGTAACAGCACTAGCAGCAGTAGCAGGAGTAGCAGTAGTAGCAGTAATAGCAGAAGTAGCAGCAGTAGTAGAAGTAGTAGCAGTTGTAATAGTAGTAGTAATGGTAGTAGTAGTAGTAGCAGTAGTAGTAGTAGTAGTAGTAGTAATAGTATTAGTAGTAGAAGAAGTAGTAGTAGCAGTAGAAGTAGTTGTAGTAGAAGTAGTAGTAGTAGTAGTGGTAGAAGAAGTAGCAGCAGTAGTAGTAGTAGTAGCAGTAGTAGTAGTAGCAGTAGTAGTAGTAGTAGTAGTAGTAGTAGTAGTAGTAGTAGTAGTAGTAGTAGTAGTAGTAGTAGAAGTAGTAGTAGTAGTAGTGGTAGTAGAAGTAGTAGTAGTAGTAGTAGCGGTAGTGTTAGTTATACTGGTAGTATTGGTAGTGGTAGTGGGACTGGTGGTAGTGGTAGAAGTAGTTGTAGTAGTAGCAGAATCAGGAGTAGTAATAGTAGCAGTAGCAGTGTAGTAGCAGTTGCAGCAACACCAACAGTAGCAGTAATAGTTGTTGTTGTTAAAGTAGTAGTTTCTGCAGTAGAAGCAAAAGCAGCAGCAGCAGCAGTAGCAGCAGCAGCAGTAGCAGCAGCAGCAGTAGCAGAAATAGTAGCAGTAGTAGTAGTAGTAGTAGTAGCGGTAGTGGTAGTGAGACTGATAGTAGTGGTAGTGGTAGTGAGACTGGTGGTAGTGGTAGTAGTAGTTGTAGTAGTAACATAATCAGGAGTAGCCATAGTAGCAGTAGCAGTGTAGTAGCAGTACCAGCACCACCAGCAGTAGCAGTGGTAGAAGTTGTTGTAGTAGTAGTATTAGCTGCAGTAGAAGCAGTAGCAGCAGCAGCATCAGTAGCAGTAGCAGCAGTAGCGGCAGAAGCAGCAGTAGCGGCAGCAGCAACAGCAGCAGTTGCAGTATTATTATTATTATTATTAGTAGTAGTAGTAGTAGAAGCATCAGCATCAGCAGTAGCAGCAGCAGCAGTAGCAGCAGTAGTAGTAGCAGTAGCAGCAGTAGCAGCAGTAACAGCACTAGCAAGAGTAGCAGTAGTAGCAGAAGTAGCAGAAGTACTAGTAGTAGTAGTAGCAGATGTAGTAGTAGCAGTAGTAGTAGTAGTAGTAGTAGTAGTAGTAGTAGTAGTAGTAGTAGTAGTAGTAGTAGTAGTAGTAATAGTAGTAGAAGTAGTAGTAGTAGTCGTAGTAGTAGTAGTAGTAGTAGTAGTTTGAGTAGTAGTAGTAGTAGTAGTAGTAGTAGTAGTAGTAGTAGTAGTAGTACTTATAGTAGTAGTTGTAGTAGTAGTAGTAGTAGTGGTAGTAGAAGTAGTAGTATTAGTAGTAGTAATAGTAGTAGTAGTAGTAGTAGTAGTAGTAGTATAAGTTGTAGTAGTAGTAGTAGTAGTAGTAGTAGTAGTAGAAGTAGTAGTAGTAGTAGTAGTAGTAGTAGTAGTAGTAGTAGTAGAAGTAGTAGTAGTAGTAGTAGTAGTAGTAGAATTAGAAGTAGTAGAAGTATTAATAGTAGAAGTAGTAGTAGTAGCAGTAGCAGTAGTAGTAGTAGCAGTAGCAGCAGCAGTAGCAGCAGTAGCAGCAGTAGTAGTATCAGTAGTATCAGTAGCAGAAGTAGCAGGAGTAACAGCACTAGCAGCAGTAGCAGGAGTAGCAGTAGTAGCAGAAGTAGCAGCAGTAGTAGAAGTAGTAGCAGTAGTAGTAGTAGCAGTAGTAATAGTAGTAGTAGAAGTAGTAGTAGTAGTAGTAGTAGTAGTAGTAGTAGTAGTAGTAGTAGAAGTAGTAGTAGTAGTTATAGTAGTAGTAGTAGAAGTAGTAGTAGTAGCAGTTGAAGTAGTTGTAGTAGAAGTAGTAGTAGTAGAAGTGGTAGTAGAAGTAGCAGCAGTAGTAGTAGTAGCAGCAGTAGTAGTAGTAGCAGTAGTAGTAGAAGTAGTAGTAGTAGTAGAAGTAGTAGTAGTAGTAGTAGTAGTAGTAGTAGTAGTAGTAGTAGTAGTAGAAGCAGTAGTAGTAGTAGTAGTAGTAGTAGTAGTAGTAGTAGTAGTAGTAGTAGTAGTGGTAGTAGAAGTAGTAGTAGGGGTAGTAGCGGTAGTGTTAGTGATACTGGTAGTATTGGTAGTGGTAGTGAGACTGGTGGTAGTGGTAGAAGTAGTTGTAGTAGTAGCAGAATCAGGAGAAGTAATAGTAGCAGTAGCAGTGTAGTAGCAGTTGCAGCAACACCAACAGTAGCAGTAGTAGTTGTTGTTGTTAAAGTAGTAGTATCTGCAGTAGAAGCAAAAGCAGCAGCAGCAGCAGCAGTAGCAGCAGCAGCAGTAGCAGAAGTAGTAGCAGTAGTAGTAGTAGTAGTAATAGCGGTTGTGGTAGTGAGACTGGTAGTAGTGGTAGTGGTAGTGAGACTGGTGGTAGTGGTAGTAGTTGTTGTAGTAGTAACATAATCAGGAGTAGTAATAGTAGCAGTAGCAGTGTAGTAGCAGTACCAGCACCACCAGCAGTAGCAGTGGTAGTAGTTGTTGTAGTAGTAGTATTAGCTGCAGTAGAAGCAG
>NC_068358.1:104716665-104719165 GCF_020536995.1 Dreissena polymorpha
GCCTGCTATCAAATAAATCATGTTTTACTTAGAGATTTCTGAGTGTTTCTTTTAAAAAATCATGTAAGAAGACTTAATTAATCATTTAATAAATACTTGAGGCTCGCTCTGTAATAAGAGGTTTTACTGCATGTACATGTTTTGCTGTGTTATATAATTATATAATAATACATCAAATTTTAACAACTAGCTTCTCTTTTCTTCATGTGATTTATTTTATATATTTTAAACCAGAAGAACAACAAAATCCATAACATAATGAACGCAAAACATGATACCCTATATTCACGGAACAAAACTATGTTTGACAAAATTCAGAATTAAGGTTCCCAATTTTCAAAAAATTTGCAGATCAAATTATTTCCAAGTTCCATCAATTATATATCTATGAATAAACAACACTTGTATCATCTATATGTAAGGCTATAACAATAAATGGTTGTTAATAGACTAATTAACAATTGAAAAAGTTACATAATCTACAGATTATAGAGCATTGTGCTTTGTTTTCATTGTTCATGGAATAAGAACCAATATCATAATTATAATGTGCAGCTCGCACTCAACATTGCCATAGGCAGATAATAACTAAAAGAGATAACAATTCCAGTTCATGTTATTGACTCTTGATGAAAAATCTGGAAAATGCAAAGCATGCAATCTTAATGCAGTGATTCGCTACTGCTGCTACTCCTGCTGCTACAACTACTACTACTACTGCTACTACTACTACTACTACTGCTGCTACTACTGCTACTACTGCTACTGCAGCTACACCTGCTACTGCTGCTACTACTGCTACTACTGCTACTGCTGCTACTGCTGGTACTGCTGCTACTACTGCTGCTGCTACTGCTGCTGCTGCTTCTGCTGCTACGTCTGCTGCTGCTGCTACTGCTGCTGCGCTACTGCTGCTGCTAATCCTGCTGCCGCTACTGCTGCTACTGCTTCTGCTGCTGCTACAGCTTCTACTGCAGCTACTACTACTACAATTACAACAACTACAACTACTGCTACTGTCGGTGGTGCTGCAACTGCTACTACACTGCTACTGCTACTATTACTACTCCTGATTCTGCTACTACTAGAACTACTACTACCACTACCACCAGTCCAACTACCACTACCACTACTACCAGTCTCACTACCACTACCGCTACTACTACTACTACTACTTCTACTACTACTACTACTACTACTACTACTACTACTACTACTACTACTACTACTACTGCTACTACAGTACTGCAACTACTACTTCTACTGCTGCTACTTCTGCTACTACTGCTACTACTGCTACTCCTGCCACTGCTGCTACTGCTGCTACTGCTACTATTGCTGCTGCTACTGCTTCTACTTCTGCTGCTACTCCTGATGCTGATACTGATGCTGCTGCTTATGCTGCTACTGCTTCTACTGCAGCTACTACTACTACTACAACAACTACTAATACTGCTACTGCTGCTGCTGCTACTGCTGCTGCTGCTTCTGATGCTGTTGCTACTGCTGCTTCTGCTTTTACTGCAGCAACTACTAGCACTACAACAACTACCAATACTGCTACTGCTGCTGCTTCTGCTGCTGCTGCCGCAACTGCTGCTTCTGCTACTACTGCTACTGCTTGTACTGCAGCTACGACAACTACTACTACAACTACTACTACTGCTACTGCTGCTGCCGATACTGCTGCGACTGATGCTGCTGCTACTGATGCTGCTGCTACTGATGATGCTCCTACTGCTGCTTCTGCTTCTACTGCAGCTACTACTACTTCTACTACAACCTCTAATACTGCTACTGCTGCTGCTACTGCCGCTACTGCTGATACTGCTACTGCTGCTGCTGATACTGCTTCTACTGCAGCTACTGCTTCTAATACAACAACTACTACTACTGCTACTGCTGGTGGTGCTGGCACTGCTACTACACTGCTACTGCTACTATTACTACTCCTGATTCTGCTACTACTACAACTACTACTACCACTACCACCAGTCCCACTACCACAACCACTACTACCAGTCTCACTACTACTACCGCTACCGCTACTACTACTACTACTACTACTACTACTACTACAACTACTTCTACTACTACTACTACTACTACTACTACTACTACTACTGCTGCTACTACTGCAGCTACTGCTGTTGCTGCTGCTGCTACTGCTGCAACAGCTTCTACTGCTGCTGCTCCTACTGCTGCTGCTGCTACTGCTGCTGCTACTCATGCTGCCGCTACTGCTGCTACTGCTACTGCTGCTGCTGCTGATACTGCTTCTACTGCAGCTTCTATCACTATTACAACAACTACAACTACTGCTACTGTTGGTGGTGCTGCAACTGCTACTACACTGCTACTGCTACTATTACTACTCCTGATTGTGCTACTACTAGAACTACTACTACCACTACCACCAGTCCCACTACCACTACCACTACTACCAGTCTCACTACCACTACTGCTACTACTACTACTACTACTACTTCTTCTACTACTA
>NC_068358.1:104721665-104724165 GCF_020536995.1 Dreissena polymorpha
CAAACAAAGGATAATTTTGGAATAGTAACCTATTAGGGCGGGGATCAATGGAGCTGTCCAGGCCCCCTTGTGGGTCCAGGGATAACCCTGGTAGGGGGGCCAGGGGGGGGGGGCGAAGCCCCCTGACGGAAAACAAATTCTAGACATTTTGAGGGACAAAATACTGCTATTTTCAGAGCACAAAAAGTTAAAATGAGGTCTAAAAAGAAGAGAAAATTTTAAGATTTTCACATAATTATTTTTTAGTATACTGCACAATGTAAAAACATATTATATTGATTGACCTTTGCATGTTCCAATTCAATCCATTACCCGATAATCCAGTATTATTACGATTTCTTTTTTCAAAACCAAAATACGGCCAGTATTGACGATGAATGTGTTAAAGAATTTAGTAAACACAAACGTCTGCCATTTAATGTGATATTATGGGCATCTAGCAGTTTATAGGTGTCTATCGCAACCGTTGTTTATTTTTAGTGTTTTTACTTCATATACACTTATATTTGTTAATGCAGCATCAACATACAACAAGATGTGTTTGTGAAACACTATGTCCCCGTATATGACGTTTGACCTTGGAGTATGACCTTGACCCTTCACCACTTAAAATGTGCAGCTCCATGAGATACACATGCATGTCAAATATAAAATTGCTAGCTTCAATATTGCAGAAGTGACATAACATGAGCAATTTTGACCCATATATTTGACCTTGAAGGATGACCTTGACCTTAAACCACTCAAAATGTGCAGCTCCATGAGATACACATGCATGCCAAATATCAAGTTGCTATCTTCAATATTGCAAAAGTACTCATCAAATGATCGATTTTGGCCACATATATTTGACCTCTGACCTTGAAGGATGACCTTGACCTTGACCTTTCACCACTCAAAATATGCAGCTCCATGAGATACACATGCATGCCAAATATCAAGTTGCTATCAAGAATATTGAAATATTGCAAAAGTGTACATTAAATGAGCGATTTTGACCCATATATTTGACCTTTGACCTTGAAGGATGACCTTGACCTTTCACCACTCAAAATGTGCAGCTCCGTTAGATACACATGCATGCCAAATATCAAGTTGTTATCTTCAATATTGCAAAAGTTATTGCAAATGTTAAAGTTGGCGCAAACCAACGAACAGACCAACAGACAGGGCAAAAACAATATGTCCCCCACTACTATAGTGGGGGACATAAAAACAATATAACGGAAAGAGAAAAATAATGCATTTGAATATCAACCGTACTTTTGTTTGACAACTGATCATGAATGAACGATGTGAACCTAAATTTAGTTTGAGTGCAGATTCGTTCATACGACACAAAGACACAATTTTGTTGTACGGATCATTTCGGCTTAGAGGACGGGGTGAGTCACAAAGGAATATCGAATATAAAATATATTTTAATAATCAACTGGTAGCAAGATGAGTTGCAGATAATTGGTCAGCAGCCTTCTTTTAACTAACTCTTTTGACCTGTTAATTCTTTTCAGCTCAATTCAACAGTAAAAAAATGCCCATAATATCACTTTAATGCAAATGCATATACACATGTACAAATTGAATGATTAAGGGTGGTTACCAGTAATTTTTATGTTAGTGAAACTGACTAGTTATAGTATTAAAATGGACATTTTATGGATCTAAGTGGTTAGTATGTCACTGCTGCAATATAGCATTGACACAAAGCAAATCAATGCTGGTCAAAGCAGTTGGTCTATGCAGTGTCTTATATCAAACTACAAATGCCATATGCCAAGGTGTGAATCAAATTCTAATCAATTTATTAATTTTAAAGTAAATATATGTCCATAGGACAATGATGCCCCCACAATTTGGCTCTGTCGCAAAGATCGTTTGCTAAATCAGGGGCCATAACTCCATAGATATCTGATACACTTGCATCAAAATACTCAGGTATATAAGTTCACATGCTGACAACTATTCACTGAAAGATGGCTCTAGCAGTTATACTTTTGAGTTCTGACACAAACTTTGGGCTGTGGACAGCCAGATGGACAGACAGACTAACAATGGCAAATCGCCCCCTCCCTTTTTTTGTGGGGTCATACAAAATTATTTCAGATCAATATGACAGTTAGGAAAAGCAAGCTTTACATATAAACTTAAATGTATTTTCTAAGAAAGGAAAGCAGCATCTGCAATTACAAATTTAACCCATAAGGTTTAAAACGCAGCATGACATTTGTGGGTACATTCAGTTGTTAGCATCACTGGGCAAAATAAGAAACTTGGCAGTGTAAAGTCAATATGAAGCGTGCATATCTGTCACCTCTATTTCAAGAAGCACATATGTTATGATTAAATAGAACATACATGTATTTTCACAGTGTAAAAAGATATTATCTTACCTAAAGACCAGTATGTCTGTACTGACTTGCCAAGGAACCATGGTGCTTTCAAGGATGGACTTCACAAGGTGATCCCCAAAACACATCTGAACTTGACTCATTACAAAAGC
>NC_068358.1:107394263-107406763 GCF_020536995.1 Dreissena polymorpha
CTTTTTATGGCGTTCCCATCTCTAGTAATAAACCTTTTCTTATGAAAAATGCAGCAAACAAACTTCAAATATCATGTTTATTCCACATCTTTGCTTATAGCCAATTTCCAAAATGTGGACAATTTTCAAGAGTACTGTGGACTTAGCGATTCCAGATAACATCGTGATTTGCTGCTGTATATAAATTTGCATTACGATGCAAACGATATTGATAGGTTAAAATTATGTATAGCCATGCAATTTATGTAATTTTGTTGGAGCTGCAAAAGCAACAAGCACAATAAAGTGGGTATTTTAAGTACACGCGATTGTAAAAGCGAATTACTGCTTCATTCGCGATAGGTGATCGGCGACAAATCATTTCCACGCGAAAGGATTTTGCTTATTGCGAATATATCACTTGTGTTTATTTAAGAAATACTAGTTTGCTATAATGTTTGTTGTGAATAACCCACAGTAAGGAGTATTGATGCGTAGGGAATTATATCACGAGTGCGAAGCACGAGTGATGTGATAACACCCATCTATACTCAATCATAGAAAAACATTAGTTCGATTCTAACACGATTCTGACATTGATTTGGTTCAAGCTTTTGGACGTGAACTATATTTTTTAATACTCCGCAATTCTTAGTACAAAGTTCACTATGTAGTGACGTCATTAAATGTACAAATATATGACGTCATTTTCATTTATAAATAATTTGCAATTGAGAACAAAAATCGTAGAAGCTTCATGACGTCACGTTTATTGATGCTACTGAAAAGCTGACCATGCTATAAATGTTTTTTAATTACGTTTCCTAACAAATGATATTCTTTTATTGGCGTGGTTATGCCACTTATCATCAAATATACAATGTGTTGTTTCATTACATTTATATACATGCTACACGTATTACATTTCTTTTAGAGCGGGTTTTACTGCAATATTTTCTTTATTTATTCGGAACTATTTTCGAAACATTAAGCTCCGCCCATAATTATTGCATAATAACCCCAACTTGATTTTCTTCTATAGAAAACAAGTCGCGAGTAGTGTTAGAATTAACATTTTATTTATGATTGTTGTTGGGATAGAAGAAGGTAAAGAATTTGCGCGTTAACCACTGGTGGAAAAGCCATTTTATAAGAAAACTTAATACATGTATATGGTTAACTATGTTTGCTTATCATCTAGTGCGACACCGTTAGTCCCATGTTGAAAACCTATGGCTATCAAGCATACACAACAGTTCTAACTATAATTATCATTCAACATTACATTCCTCATACAATATAACGTTGGATAACAAACTGCTGTTCATCGTTGACGTTTTGGGGACCAAATGGGTAAACCGAGAAATACGAGGCATGGTATTGTAATGCGCACGGGGGTAGAGTGTTAGGGTAAGGGTAAGGGGTCGGGTTTGGGTTAGGGTTAGCCTTAACCCATACCTCAACCCTAGCCCTAACCCGACCCCTTACCCTAACCCTAACGTAACCATAACCCAGAGTTATCTCCCCTATACCATGCCTCGCTCGTTGTAATTGTCCTCTTCCCAATATTTCTCTGCAGTGCGATTTAATGAATATAATTATAAAGACCTTTTTTTCTTCATCACATGCTTTTCCATAAATGTATAATTAATTAAGGACATGCTATAAACGGAAGCCAACATTTAAAAAAATGTGATACCATAATCATAAATGCAAGTCCTTTTTTTTAGACTGTGCCTAATTGACTGCCAAACATTTATTGTATTTTCTGCAACCTTGTGCTTCTTTAAGGTGGAATAATGTATTTTGTGATGTTCTTTAGTTCCGTCTATTAATTATTCATTGTTGTATGACAATAATATATCTCTCCGTTGCATGTTGTCGCCTTTGTGTTTCTGCGTAAAGTGCACGACGAACGTGCCCAATTGCTCCTTAAAAGCGAAATTTCACGTACACACACAGAAAGTTTCCAAATTCCCGCAACAGAACATGTACTTTAGCAAACCGTTTAATTGTCAAGTGTCTGTTTCTTTCTCTTTAACGGATCGTATAAATATTTACATTCATGCTCATTAAAAGTGTTTCTTTCCTATATCATTTTGCTAATTGTTTAAACAGGAATATACATAAAGTGCATACAGCAACATTTCTCATGACTTTAAATAGAGATTGGCATTGTTAATTTCATGTTTTTCTTACAAATTTATCACTTATAAACAACATTATATACATAACAACGTATTGTTGTACATATGTCATAGTTCAATATCGACCAAAGTAATACATAAATACTCGTTTACCAGTGCTAAACTAAACATATTAAGTTCAGACATCAAATCGAGATGTAATAACAAAATAGTTTTACGAAAACGCAAACACGTTACTGAGATTCTCCTGTAAACGTTGAATTTATTTTGTTTCAGCCAGTGATTATTGGCCATTTCTCCCATTTTTTTACCGACATTGACGGTATAACACCTTGTATAAAATTGCCTGTCTCCCACCTTGTTGAATGTACCTTTCGCGTGCACGGACTACTTTTTACTTTACCACTGAATGATTTTTCATAAGAAATCTCTAGAAATCAGTCGAGAAAACTTTAGCTTAAAAATTATACAACCTTCAACCCTTAAAGGGATCTTTTCACGCTTTGGTAAATTGACAAAATTGAAAAAAGTTGTTTCAGATTCGTAAGTTTTCATTTTAGTTATGATATTTGTGAGGAAACAGTAAAACTGAACATTAACCATGCTCTTATATAGCCATTATATGCATCTTTTGACGATTTTAAAACCTAAAAATTATAAAGCGTTGCAACGCGAAACGATTGAATCATTTGGAGAGTTCTGTTTTTGTCGTTAAATTTTGTGAAACTACGAAGATTGCTTATATGAGGTATAAAATACGTCAAGAATGTGTACTCGGCGGAATAGCTCAGTTGGCTAAAGCGTTTTTTTCTTCAGGACTCTGGCAGGACTCCAGGGGTCACTGGTTCGAAACCTGCCCCGGGCAATGTTCTTTTCCTTTTTTTAATTTTTTTCTTGTTTTTTTACTGGAGCTTTTACGATCCAATGTTTACTTTTATCAATATAAAGCATTTAATGAATAAGTTAAAAAAATGCCAAAATCTGTGAAAAGGCCCCTTTAACATCTAGTCAAGGGACATAATTTTTCGCCATCCGTATAATGAATCAGCTGACTGAAGGCGTCATAAAATGACATACTTAATGTGTCATTTTCCAAAAATATGTGATGTCATCTTCTGGTATACACAAAAGTAGGTTGCGATGTCTGGGAATAAAACATTGAAGACGCGATTTTGATCCGTGAACATTTATCCTGGATGTAATTATAATATGAAGTGCATATTCTATGGACTACTTACCTCGAATGGAACCGGTGAGACGAAGGCTTAATATCTACATTTAGATCTAGCTTATTCGTGTTATTGATGTTCAGAATGTGCGAGCACATTTGGATGTGAAAGTGTGTAGAACATATTGATGGGTACGTATTTTTTTTCAGTAGTCTATTCGAATTGTTTTGCTTTTGGATGTAAAACGGCCACCGGAAAAACTTTGCGAAACCGAAATTTCGCAAACTTAAGTACCCTTTTTCTTAAAGATTTGCTACTTTGAGACATAGTATGCGATAAAAGTCTTATCGTTGATTAATAATTGGTTATTTTCACTCAAAAAACGCGTTTTCTTCACTATGAAATTTATAAGCAAAGTTGGGGTTCCCATGGGATTTTTGCATTTTCCCATGGGATTTTCGATTTTCCCATGGGATTTTTTCCCATGGGATTTTTTTCTCCCATAATTTGCAAATGGGAGAAAAATCCCATGGGATTTTGAACATTTTAAAAAACGTGTTTTATATGCGTTTGCAAGTATTTTAACGTTATTTAAGGACTGTATATAGGTTTTATGCCAATTATATATAAAAATATATAGTAATAAAAAAATCCCATTTTAAAATGGGAGAAAAAATCCCATGGGAATTTTTTCTTATTTTGAGAGATTTATTCATGAAACTTTCAGAAACATCATATTTTATGAAATGATGAACAACTAAGATATTTTAATGCGTTTAGTCGTGTTTAAAAAAAAAGAAAAAAATCCCATGGGATTTTTAAATCCCATGGGATTTTAAATTCCATGGGATTTTTTCACCCATGGGATTTTTTTCCAATGGGATTTTTCAGTTTCGTAAGCCGAATAAGTTTCTTAATGCGAAAAACAACAATAAAGGAAATAATAATTATAATTTTGAATAATAAATTGAATAATATAAATAACATGAATATTTTTAAAATGAGTTACAATTAAAGGTTTATGCTAGTAGAACTTATCATTTCTTGTTCGAGCAGATGGTTGAGTCCAATTGGTGAGTATGCCAGCTTAGAACCAGTATAAATGCATCGCAGACAGACAACGCTGTCATACTGTACACACCGCTGAGAAACAATCTTTATTGCATTTCATTTTGCAACAGAAAATGAACTCCGTAGTATAATTGATCTTATATATGCCCTCTGCTTTTGAAAGCGTGCAACACATTAACATAACAATAAGTCCATGCCAAAAACTATGTGCAAATTCCATTCAAAGCTATATACACATTATAAAGGTCAGATGACCCGCGTCATGCGAAAATGGGTCTTATGTCATATGCGGCCAAAGTTGGTCAATCCTAGCTTGTCCAACCGCGCAGTCTAGTCAGGTTCTACGCTGACTGATATATAAAGTCAAGCCATGATTCGTGGTCTCATATCCAAACTCGGTAGCTCCTGTGCGAAACTTTCACCGGAAACGACGGCACCGAGACGGGCGCTCGAACTTTGCGGATGCGCGTTATATGTTATATATAATAGCGCGATGTGTTTGTTCTTGCCTCAAATTAGTAAGCCCAATCAGCGTTTTATTGTGTTCTTTGCTTCTACTATTAACAAGAACTTCAACCGATACGAACATGAATTTTATTTTAATATGTTTATTTAATGCTCGGAAAACTCATTGTATATTTAGACTCGGGTTTTCAACATCTGTTCTCGGTATATAAATTGTTATTCCAAACCAGATTTTACGCACTTTACTGTACAAAATACCGTTAGGGCCACCGTGGTTACTCATTAAAATCCAGATGGCGAGAATGCGAGAACGCGAAAGTACGATGACGACAGTGCGACAATACGATGGCGACAATGCGTTCGTACGATTGCGAAAACGCGCTAGTACGATGACGACAATGCGACAGTGCGACAATACAATGGCGGCAGTGCGATAGTACGGGGGCGACAATGCGATAGTCATATCGTACTGTCGCCGTGGTATCATCGCAATGTCGCCATCGTTCTATCGCATTGTCGCCATCGTATTTTCGCACTGTCGCCATCGCATTTTCGAATTGCCGCCATCATACTATCGCGTAATCGCATTGGCACCATCGTACTATCGCACTGTCGGCTATCGCCATCGTATTGTCGCACTGTCGTCATCGTATTTTCGCACTGTCGTCATCGTATTATCGCACTATCGAACTGTAGTATTGTCGCCATCGTACTATCTCACTGTCGCCATCGTATTGTCGCACTGTCGTCATCGCACTGTCTGATTGTCGTCATC
The DNA here is from genome assembly GCF_020536995.1 of Dreissena polymorpha. Taxonomy (NCBI): domain Eukaryota; kingdom Metazoa; phylum Mollusca; class Bivalvia; order Myida; family Dreissenidae; genus Dreissena; species Dreissena polymorpha. The sequence goes on from NC_068358.1 coordinate 107,399,870, forward strand.
GTATTATCGCGTTCTCGCATTGTCGCCATCGTACTATCGCATTGTCGCCATCGTATTGTCACCCTGTCATCATCGTATTGTCACATTGTCGCCATCGTACTATCGCGTTCTCGCGTTCTCGCCCTCTGGATTTTAATGTGTAACCACGATGGCACTAACGGTATTCCGTAATACTGCTAAAGCACAGTATGATTAGGTCACTCCCAATGCAGAAATCTCTATGTCTATTTTAGTAACAACACATGTCTATGGAAGGATATTTAGGTAAAAGTTACATCATTTGTGGTGAATATTTACATTATGACTGATGCTTATTCTAATTTGCTTTATGACAATTCCAACATGTTTGTTGTCTATTCGTTTATAATTGATGATTGCTGCAACATTACATCATTCATGATGAGTATTTACATTATGCGTGATGTTTATTCTAACATGCTTCATGACAGTTCCAACATGCTTGTTCTCTATCGGTTATACCTTGTTCTCTATCGGTTATACTTGATGATTGTTTCAACATGCTTGGTGACTATCCAATGTTTGTGTGTTCATTATTCCTGAAACCATTCATAATCGGTTTTGCCACTAAGCATCATTAACAACGGCAGTTAGCAACAGGCAGTAAGCAGAATGCAAGTTACTAAATTATGACAACAGGTGGCGCGCGTTTATTTTCCGTATGTTGAATAAATTACTTTTCGGAAAAAAAAGCGAAAACATCCGAATCATTTTGACTAGTAAACTGAATAAGCTGAATTAGTTCCCTTCGTTATATAATCTCCATTAAACTAAATACGTTCATTATTGCCATGAAGACCAGTAGGTTTACACAATGAATTGACTGCCGTGAATGTTTTTGATAATTATAAGATGCAATTGGCACTCACGAAATTATACATGTATTTTATTCAGAACATAACGGGGCTGATGTGTTGGAATTGTGGCCCTTCCCTAGTCCAAATAATTACAGTAGACGTAATCTACCGATGTGCATTGCATATCGACCTCATATTTATAAAGTAGCCCAAACCCCCATTGCCACAGACCTGTGCGTGAAACTTTCAGATTTCTCTAGTCTGTTTACCATGCTATAATTACAATTTCTATAAACACATATTTATCATTTTATGACTATATAATGTCTGTGGTATAAAGAGAAACCTGAAAGTTACAAGTACTCGTGTCTAGTACTGTACAACTATTGTACTCCTCGTTGAGAAAACAACTACTTCATCTACATGTATTAAAATATCATAAAACATAATTTTCAATCAAGTTGGAAAAAACCAATAAATAAATGTCATATAAACAGGTTTGTCATGAACGTTGACGTCGCTCTTGGTTACCAGAAAAATTCCCACGCACGGATTTCAACCGTCATTGTTTACAATCAATTAAGTGCATAAGTACTTGAATAAGTATAGTGTTTTTTAAAAGTGTCCAGCTACAGGTGGTTAGCGTGTGGCTATAATACTAATTAGTGAAAACATATTTTGGAATGATAAGTAATCATATTATAACGAAAAATCAACTTTTCTTAAAATAAATAAGTTAAATATATATTCAACAAGGTATCCAACTCGAAATCATCCGAAAACGGGGTGCATCGCTTTGAACAGCCATATCTTCATCAATTTTGCAGCGATTTTTACGATCTTGGTCTTATTCAACGCAGAAATAAATTTCCTTTCTGGAAATGTATATGTCTTGCAATATTTTTACAAATACTGGGTCAACTTTTAAGAAATAACACGATACACAACTCGCGTGACCCAGCTGTGATCGATCAGACAGTATTCATGACTGAAATCTTCACGGGAAAAAGGGCATTTTCCCTGCAAAGTTCACGAACCTCGATACCATAATTCAACAAAACGTATGAAAAAAAACATTCTTACCGTGCTTGCCGTAGAATTATGCATCAAAACTAACTGTCCAGCGCATTTTCAAACCTTTGTTTACATACATTTCAACCAACTGACATTTTAAACACAAGAGTGATTTCATTGCTCCAATGCGGAGTTGTGTCTTTACAACTGGAGATTTCATTCATAAATACGGTCTGATCGATCACAACTGGGTCAAGCGAAGTATGTATAGCTTTATTTCTTAAAATTTGACCCAGCATGTGTAGAAATATAACAATATATATATACATTTCCTAAAAAGAAATTCATTTCTGCGTTGAATAAGACCGGGTCATGAAAAATCGCTGCAAAATTAATTTAGTAATGGCTGCTCAAAACGATGCACCCCGTTTTCAGATGATTTCGAGTTGGATACCTTGTTATATATAAAACGATAGTGATTTTTTTTTATAGAAAATTTGATTTTTCGTTTTAATATGATTATTTATCATTCAAAAAGATGTTTTCACTAATTATTATCATAGCCACACGCTAACCACCTGTGTGTCCAGCACGTGTGCCGGGAGAACAGGGCTTAATGTATTTTTTGTTAAGCTCTATAATATTTATATCCAATCGGTATGAAAAAATGTCGGTGAACATTATTCCGGTGTTAATTTTTGAAAATATTGAGGCATTCGTTAATTATGGATCTAAAACGGAGTAAGTCTCGCTGTGCACGATTACGCTCTTACTGCTCGTATATATTTGACTCTTGGCAAATACCTAGTGTTTTATTTTGCTTAATCTAAATTGTGTCTTGCATCTATATGTACTTAAAGCAGCATGACCAACAGCTCTTTCATATGTGAAAGAGATTGACACAAAATACCTACCCATATATAATAAAGTTTATATGTGCACTTCAATATTATAGTTTTATAGCATTTTATGTGGTGCAATATAAAAGTACTCTAGTAAATTTGAAATTATGTAATCGATTTCCTCTCAACATACATGCAAAGTTCCAGATAACTTTTTCAGCAAATCTTGGTTTACACTCTATAATAATCCAGCCTTAAAGTCTATTATTAATTCTTTTTTTTCAGGTAAATATAATTTTTGGCACATCCGCATTTAGGTTTATAGTCTTAGAAGAGCTCATGACAATTGCCGGGTTACAGCAGACTTTTTGCGATAAAAGGACCAGATAATGGAAAACGTTCGGCTTTTCGACTGTTGTAAAGATGGTCTGTTATTCATAATAACGTTAAAGTGCTGTTGATTTCATAATTGTAATGAGGGCCTAGACGAGTGGGAACTCATTGATAAAATGTTTACATTATATGCATTGATATTGAGTTTTACGAATGATCACACATTTTGAATTCTTATTTTATGTTTCCAATGTGTAACCGTACGCACAGAATTTAAGTCTACTTTTTTACTAAATTTAATTCAATTTTTTACGACTTTAAAGGGATCTTTTCACGCTTTGGTAAATTGACAAAATTGAAAAATGTTGTTTCAGATTCGCAAATTTTCGTTTTAGTTATGATATTTGTGAGGAAACAGTAATACTGAACATTTACCATGGTCTAATATAGCCATTATATGCATCTTTTGACGATTTTATAACCTAAAAATTATAAAGCGTTGCAACGCGAAACGATTGAATAATTTGGAGAGTTCTGTTTTTGTCGTTAAATTTTGTGAAACTACGACGATTGCTTATATAATGTATAAAATACGTCAAGTATGTGTACTCGGCGGAATAGCTCAGTAGGCTAAAGCGTTTTTACTTCAGGACTCTGGCAGGACTCCAGGGGTCACTGGTTCGAAACCTGCTCCGGGCAATGTTCTTTTCCTTTTTTTAATTTTATTCTTGATTTTTTACTGGAGCTTTTACGATCCAATGTTTACATTTATCAATATAAAGCATTTAATGAATAAGTTTAAAAATGCCAAAAGTGTCATCAAGCATGAAAAGGTGTCTACATACTAATTGAAAGTACCATCAAGAATCATGACACAGTAACAAAGAAAGATGTAATTTTTACCTAAATACCCTTCCATATTTGTCGGCACTGTGTGTTTGCTTAATTTCACTGAAGAACGTCTACTGGTAAATCTTACAAAAAAAGTGATAAATAAGACTGAGTAGCAATTTTTTCGGCGTTGCTGTTTAACGTCAAATTTGGCCTTTCAACGAACTTCTTAAAAGCCCATTGAATTTTAATAAAGAAGTTTCCCGCTTGTAGGTCCGAATGAATTAAATCAAATTTTGCAATTGGCAATTTGATAGAAATCCCCATAAAACATTGCACATAGCTTTCTGAAATAAACAGGCCACATTGAACGCATTCACGATATCCAACAGCTCTCTTTGCAAAGACCTATCTAGTGTTTCTTGGCCGTGTAAGATCTATAATTAGAACATCGTCACCTAAACATCTACTAATAGAAGAGCATATTTTGGGGAAACACATTCAATAAGAGTATAAAACGTCCACGATCAATAATGTGTAGTTTGTTAAAGATATCACGGCAGTAAAAACATAGCACTTTAAAAAGACCACAATCTGGTACATTTGGTCAATTGTTGCGTCCGTGGCGGACAATACATTTTTAAAAAGAAAGCGTACAAAAAAGCAAACACAAAGTTCTTCGTAAGCTTGATTTAATCTTAAAAACACATAATCGACAGTCATTCCAGTCAAATACAATACTAACAGTCAGCACTCTAGAGATCAAAATTGCGGATATAAATATTTAATTCAGGGATATCAAGTGTATCAAGTTCGAATTCCGGAAAAAATAGCCGGTAGTCTGGGGCATTAGGTCCCTTACAGGGATAAAAGGTAAATCCCCGCCCGAGCCGTAGCTAATTGATTTATTGTAGTCTTTCTAGTTGCAATTTCTGGTGAGTACAATGCGGAATATTACGGATATTTGCAACATGTCGAAGATTTTCGGAATGTAGCGAAGAAGTTTTCGTCAGTTAATATTCATGTCCGTGCCGGCCGCTAACTTATCAGAATCAATAAAAAAGAACCAGGAAAAATCGGTACCGATCGCAAATTTCCGGAATTCCGATAAAGCTTCAACATTATTTGTTCTCAAATGATCGCGTACTCGAACGAATCTGTCCCTACGCCTCCAACTCCCTTTAAATCTCATCGGACGTACATTGATCTCAAAATCTATCCTTGACGACTCAAATCATATTTCCTGAATAGTTTGGCCTATTGACGTCCCTGTTATTATAACAATGGTCTTTTGGATAAACAACGCTAAGTTGTTGCAATATAATAACCTTTTAAAATAGTTACCGGTTTTCATTTAATAAAATGATTAAGTCATATTCGAGATTTCAGCGATTGCCAATATTTTGCTTTTGTTTCTCATAAGCATATGGTGCTTGGTATCTGCTATTGACTCCTATGTAGATTGCAAATATTACATAACCCTTACAGCGACCGAGCGCAGATATCTGCACTTGGCCGCTAAAAAGAAAAATCTTTGCGCATTAATTTAATTCAAATCTCATTATCATAATCAAAATCATCATCATCGTCGTCGTCGTCACTACTACCACCACCACCATCATCATCATCATCTTCTTCTTCTTCTTCTTCCTCCTCCTCCTCATCATCATCATTAACAACAACAGCAACACCAACTTAACATCATCATCAAACAACAATAAACATCGGTAGCATACAATGTGCTTCATCAACCATACATAATTATATGCGTTAAAACACCATAATAGAACAGCATGAATGAAGCTGTCTATTACTCTTTTATATTTCCTATACCAATATTTTTTTTTTTCGTTAATTGAAGGACTAGTTGAAATCTTCTATAAAAGCCCCCCCCCCCCCCAAATAAAAAAAAAATAACCCTAGCAAACAACAATAAACATAGGTTAGTTAGTATACACTGTGCTTTAGCAACCATGCATAATGAATGTTAATGACTTCGGACCGTTGTGATCAAATTTAAAAAAGCAAGATGGTATGTATGCGGCACACAACACATAGATAATTATAGTTTTATACCTTAAACGTAGTTCATCAAAATAAAGATAAGTTATTATCTATGTAATACTTAAATTAGGTTTATAACGTATGCATATTTGTCTAAAACTTGTGAAATGTGATTCGTAAGCCGACGACAACATTATCATTCGGACAATTCTCCCCACCTAACAATCGAGATTAAACACCTGTGGAGATCCCGATCTTATCAATGAATAAACCGGTTCAATGATGTCAAGTCAAATAAAACATACTATTACTATCCAAATAAATATCTATCAAAAAATGTAAATTGATATACCTACTTAACTAAACTAAACTTAAACGATTAGCAAGAAAAATATATAAAGAAGAAGCAGGCAAAGTAGACAAATTAATTGTAACATATGTTTTCTCAGTCTCCCACTGTTGAACAATATAAATAGTATTTATCGCCACCCCAAAAGGGATCTTTATCACACGTTTGGCTCAACTAATATATAATTGTGACAGGGCAAACTGTCAACAAATACCTTGTTAATGTTTTATACAAAACTCCAATCAAAGGTTAACTTCCAAGGAAACTGCGGCATGTTAAAACTGTTGATTATGACAAAATGGTGTTTAGTACAAATCAGTACAATAGCGTCTGTTATGTGGCCTATACTCATCCAGTTAAATAAAACTTTAATCGCAGAAAAGATTAGATTCTTTACACCTTTAAGAAAATATATATAACAGTTCTTTCCTGTTTTAACATAATGATACATTTAAAAATAAATTATGAAGCATCGCTAGCAATAGTAGAAAGAGAAGTAGAAGGAGAATTATTATCATTAGTAGCAGTAGCAGCAGCAGCAGCAGCAGCAGCAGCAGTAGCAGTAGCAGAATCAGTAGCAGTAGCACTAGCAGTAGCAGTAGAAGTAGCAGTAGAAGTAGCAGTAGCAGTAGCCGTATCAGTAGCCGTATCAGTAGCAGTAACAGTAGCAGTAGCAACAGCAGCAGAAGCAGCAGCAGTAGCACTA